>NC_092631.1:72744762-72834762 GCF_039555335.1 Amphiura filiformis
ATATAACAAATTGCACCAGAATATTCAAGCAGTCTGAAGCAAGTATTCTTGACAAACGTGGCTTACAGTGGTGGGGTGGGGTGTAACATTTTGATCTGAAGAGCTAGAGTGTCAATCATGCATGTTGCCGTACACAGGGGCCAGCAAATAGTAAATCCGGCCCTATAAAAAGCCGTGAATATAATTCAAAGGTGGGCAACAGTTGATAAGTGTGAAATATTGTGTAGTCTACAGTACACATTAAATTTTGCTTGTTCATTCCTAAAATGATCAAACGCCAGTAGAATTTCACAGACACGTAAACTCTGAATGTACTAGTACAATAAAATCAGCTGTTCCATCATTGCGTAATGTTGTCATGTGCAGGAGACTTGCATGCTGTTGACAGCCAAACGACCACTAAAGGTCAGAATATCTGAACACAGAAGAGCCACAAACCAAAAGAAAAAAAGAGGGCTCGACATTAGCTGAACGTGCTAGCAAAGAATGCCATGAACCTCTGAGGGATGAAACAACAAAACTAGTACAAGTTTCTCACTTGGGGATGAGGTTGACCCATGAAGCGTTGGAAATTAGAGTTAATGAAACTTCTACTATCAATAGAAATGACGGCAAAGACATCAGTCGTATGTGGTACTCTCTATTTTCAAACAACCAATCACAGAGCCGCTAATCTTTACCACGTCCGCAATTAAGTGATATTTACCCTCATCGCGCATACAATCAATCAATCGGCCCATGAGTGACCAAACCGTTTCTGGTAAGCCGTATACTTCTATTACAGTATATGCAGTCTACATGTTCTATGTTGACAAGGGACAGTCTTCAGTGAACAGCTCTTTTTTCAGAGCTTTTTCAGAGCCAACAAACCTTTAAATTTAGCAGATAGGCGAGGTCTGCTTGTTTTCTGTTGACAAGGGCAGTCTTCAGTGAACGGCTCTTTACAGAGCCACCAAACCTTTAAATGTAGCAGATAGGCGAGGTCTGCTTGTTTTCTGTAGACAAGGGGCAGTCTTCAGTGAACGGCTCTTTTCAGAGCCACCATGCCTTTAAAGGTCTATTGCCATTTGGTCTAATTCCCGTTTAGTCTATATTCAATTGGTCTATTACCAGAAAGGCTAAATGCCGCTTAGTCTAATAATCATATAGTGTAATGTATATTTAGTCTAATATTGTTTGGTCTAATAACTGATATGTCTACTAACCATATAGTCTAATAACCATTTGGTCTAATATTTCTTCAATAACCGTTTGGTCTAATAACCGTTTGGTCTAATACTCGTATGGTCTAATAACCAGTTAGTCTAATACAATTTCGTCTATTTATTAATAAATTAAATGCTTGTAAGACTAAAATGGTTTGTAGACCAAATGGCTATTAGACCAAATGGCTATTAGACCTATTAGTTATAGACCAAATGGGTATTAGACTAAATGGTTGTTAGACTAAATGGTTTTAGACTTAATGGTTATTAGACTAAATGGTTATCGGACCAAATGGTTATCGGACCAAATGGTTATAGGACCAAATGATTATTGGACGTAGTGGATATAGACCTAATGGGTTTAGACGAAATGGATGTAGACGAAATGGATATTAGACCAAATGGAATTAGACCAAATGGCAAATCCCCCCTTTAAAAGTGTACCCCATATTCTTTTCTTATTTTGCAAGTTAGTTGCGTCATCAGGCGATTACGCAACTGATATGTTTCTGTTAGACTTCACTCTCTTTTATCAAACAGTAATAAATACATTACGACGTATGTAAGAGGTCGATCGTGGAAACTGAAATGGAACACATGGCAACTTTTGTATTTTTAGCACATCTTACACCGACATCACTACTTAAAGTTTGAGAATCAATTTACACGAGATTTGTATATTGTAACATTTTGACGTTTCTTAATTCGGATGGCATTAGCCTTACCATGCCGATACGTAGTCGCTTGTATCCTATTTACAATGTAAAGATATCAAACTTCAAATCTAGGTTCGGTGGAGTGCGAAAAAATGTTGCTATTGAAAAAAATCTAACGTATCTAAAATCTAGAATATCTAAAGTTTTTTTACAGTCGAATCTTTCTGTCTATTCTTCTTCCCTTGTTTGCGTCCGGTCCTTGCTCTACCTAGAATGCAGTTATTCGCAGATATGTTTTTTACTGTTAGGGTAGATTCAGCCATCATTTATGGTACTGATATTAGTAATAATGAAAGCGTTCGAAATTTATTTTAAGAAATGGTGTATCTTACAATTTGAAACTACTTGGTACTCGGTCTGCACACTATTTAACTTTGCTTGTCCATTCCTACAATGATCAAACACCAGTTGAATTTCACAGACACGCAAACTCTGAACGTACTAGTACAACAAAATCAACTGTTTCATCATTGCGTAATGCGGTTAGGCCAAAAAAAAAAAATTGTTTGTTTGTCCTCCACAGCTTTGAAAGAGGACGTGCGGGCGGGCGGATTTTTTTTTTTTAATTTTTTTTTTCGGATTTGGCGTATTTCGGGACCTTGCTACAGCTAAATGCTACAATCATTCATGGTGACTGAAAAAAACCAACATTTTGTTTCTTTAATATGCAGGTAAAGTTATAATTTGTGTTCATGTCATAGTCTTTTAATGATTTGGTGGGCTTTTTTTAATTTTCAACCATGATAGATCTTAGCATTTAGCTCTAGCTAGGTCCAGAGATACTCCAAATCTGGAAAAAAAATTTTACTTATCTTTATAAAAAATTAAAAAATTGAAAAAAAAAATATTGGTCAGGCCTCCATCTGAGGAGCGGGCTGTGGAGGACAAACAAACAACTTTTTTTTTTTTTTTTTTGCGTAGGAGGCTTGGTGCTAATTTTCTTCCGTGATCTGATACGAACATAGTCTTGCAGTTCGATCACAATAATGATGTGATTAGTTCTTCTGTTTTTAAGTCATGCGTTATTTTCAGCTACTTACCTATCAATTCATTTACCATTCCTTTTATTCATCTTTGTTGATCATTGCCGTCCTGTATTCTTTTCTAATTTGCAAGTTAGTTGCGGCCTCAGGCGATAACGCAATTGATATGTGTCTGTTAGACAAAATACACGTGTTACTCATGCGAAAGTTTGAGATTCATACTAGATCACACAATTTCCGACTTTATTATAACTTACAAAAAGTAAGGATCGAATGTCAATGCAATTTATACTATGCCGTGGAAGAACGACCTATCTATATTGTAAACATGGAAAAGCAATAGCTCCCGTAGGTTAACTACTTTATCCAACGGTTGGTTTGTTTATTTTGGATTTGTTTGCGCTTCCAGCTACTATGGCTATTTGCACCATTACTTATAATACTGGTATAAGTTGTGTGGTACCTTCAATTAAATTCAATATGGGATTTGGTCCGAAACTTTACGATCTTGACCGAGAATCCAGTTCTAGAAGCAGGAAGAAACCGGAGCACCCGGGAAACACCTGCGGGAGCGAGTACACATGGTCTGTAAACCAAATGCATAAAGTCGTTTTGGAACGGCCGGGGCTCGAACCCAGGACCTCAGCGGTGCAAATTCAGAACTGAACTGTTACGCTGACCCACTCTCTTTTACCCATTATGTAAGAGGTCGATCTTGGAAACTGAAATGAAACACATGGCAACTATTGTATTTTTAGCACATCTCACACCGACATCACTACTTATAGTTTGAGAATCAATTTACACGAGACTTAGGTACTGTAACATTTTAACGTTTCTTAATTTGGATGGCATTAACCTGACCATGTCGATGCCTAGTCGCCTGTATCGTATTTACAATATTACGATATGAAACTACAAATCTAGGTTCTGTGGAGTGCGAAAAATGTTGGTATTGAAAAAAGCAGGCATGGTAACAAGAAAATTGCATATGCTTATCTAAATACTTACAGCCACGGCTGCAACAAAGATTGATCAATTTTTGTCACCTAGAATTCAGAACTAGCTCAGGTCCCTTAAGATCGCGATGCCCTCAAGGACACACATCATCAAATCACTGAGTAATGTGATATATGGATAAGTTAAAGCAAAAGTGAAATCTTATCAAGGCTGATCTGAAGACTTATCAGAGCGAAAAGCATATTATAGCTGACATAAGAGTGTAAATTCATATTATATATTTGAATCGCCTATAAAGTTACATATCACATTAATGCAGAAGTGCTGAAATTGAAAAACTATGTTTCTTTGTGAAAATCCGTACCAAGAAAGTTAAGTGGAAGATTACCCACAAATTGAAACATTTAATATTCATCGACTTGCAATCAATTGGTAGTGTTGTAATATTCAAATCATTGATTACATGCCTTACGTGTATTTTACTTTTTTAGTGCCCTCCCCCTTCAACAACTGCTTCTAAATTGGATGTCTATAGGCCTATGCCAAGTTTGAATAGATCGTTTTCTTAAATAATGGAAACATTTTCCAGCATACAGAGTGGCAAAGCAGTTGCGCTTTTAAAGGTAAACACAAAAACACAATTCGCCGTTTAAAAGTAGTAATTCGTCGTAGAAGTAGTTAGTTACGTAAATTGATTGTTACACAAGTTAGGTTTACACAAATCAAAGGGCCCACGATATTTATACACAGCAAAGTTTGAATTCCCTGCGTTGTTTCATGCTCTGCTGAACACTACAAGGTGAACCGGATTCATCAGGACGGTACGTGTCATGAGCCCTGAGATTTGCGCAGACCAATTGCTTGGGCAACGATCAATAACTACATTTACAGCGAAGAACCTTCTAACACTTACAAAAATATATAAGCTATTTACTTCTATCCAGAAAAATCCAGAATTCGCTATATGGCCCAGAATGTCCGCAAGCCATTTCTATGTCTCGTATCCTATAGTGGAGGTGTAGTACACTTTTGGACAGAAAGAACAGAATTGTCACCGAAGATGAGGATAAGGAAAGAGAGGACGAGCATAATCAAAGACGTACTTCAGAAATATGGCTACCTGGATTGGAGCATCGAAAAGGTGAAAGATCTGATGGCAAAGTCAAAGCCAAAAAAAGAGAAAAAAAAGAAAGACGATTCGACTAAGTCTAAAGGGTTAGTTGTTATTCATTATGTGGAAGGTGTGTCTGAGCGCATTTCTAGGATTTTCAAAACGTATAAGATCGCCACTACAATGAAACCTCATTGCACTCTTCGCAATCTCTTAGTTCGTCCGAAAGACAAGCGAGAACCTCATAACTCTGCCGATGTCATATATTCCATCCCTTGCACAAACTGTAATTCAGCTTATATCGGGGAGACAGGCAGAAAATTCGGGAAAAGACGTGACGAACATAAAACTGAGGCTGATAAAACCGCAGACAAGATTAAAACAAGAGCCACCAGAAAGGCATCGTATCATCGACTGGGATGAGGCTAAGATCGTGGGCAAAGAGAGCAATAGATGGGTATTTCTCTGAAAAGGTGTACTATTGGAAGATAGGCAAATATGAATTTGAAAATGATTATAAAAATGTTTCCTTTACATATCTGTAAGGATGCGAGTCTCTAGTGCATGAAAACAATATTTGGCGCAATCTTTAGGGCCGCCCTCTATATTATAGAGGGCGTAATCTGCAGGTTGTGCCAGGTGAGCATCATCTCCGTCACATTTAGGCCAAAAAGGAAAAAGGACAAACAAAATTGTTAAAACTCTTAATTATGAGTTTTATGGATAACTTGTAAGTTACTTGATTCATGTTTGCTTTTTTCATTAAAAAAAAATATGATTTTGTACTTTCGTCATTTAGTTGGGACAATGAGAGGCAGGCTGTACGGAAAAAGTCATGTCTGTTGGTATTTTTTTTATACAAACTTAAGTATATTCATAATTTTGCTTGAAATAACTAAATAAATTTCTATTGACATAGTAAACTCATACAATATCAATTACATTTCCAAATAGTAAATTCCATGTTGTCTGGGTCAAAGGTCAAATAAAGGTCAACAACAATTGTGATGGAGATGACATTGCTGTGATGGAGATGATAGTGATGTGACGGAGATGATATTTCTACACAAATTCCTATAGAGAATCATCTCCGTCATAATTGCACCGATACATTTGATTTCAGTAATGTTTTCACCGGAGATGATGTTGAATAAAGGTACGCGCATATATACTTGAAGATACCCTCAAAATTGGCAGGAAAAGAGTGCCAATGTGCAGCTATTTCGGGTTGATGTTTTTCGTCGTCTGTAAACGGCAGCGTACGGAGTCAAATTATTGACCTCTGATATTTGGTCTTCACCTCCAGCCGTTTTGATGCCAATGTGACGGCAATGATGTAAAACTACCGGACAGCAATTTGTTGACACAAATTTGTGAATTATTCCATAAAATTGACTTTAGAAGTGGTTTTAAGCATTTAAACCTTCTTAGACATGATATTTACCCCAGTCAGTGGTAATTTTTACTTCCCACACTTGCTCACAAAAATACTACAAAATCACTAAAATTCGGTGCGTGACATCGGGACATGGGGTTTTCAGGGGGTCGTCAGATATTGAAGAATTTTTTGACTCCAAGAAATTAATTTTTCCCCACTTGGATGTTCTTAACTATTTTTATACATACAAAAGTCCATGACTAAGCCAAAAAAGAAAAAAAAATCCGCTTTTAAAACTTTTATGAGCGCCGAAAGTCGTGGGACTTAAAAGTTCACCTTTTCAGAGAATTACCCACATATCACCACAACAGCTTGTGGGACATATTCAACCATCATTATTTTCCGGAAAAATTCAACAATAACACTTATATCAAATTGATCAGAAACGTTTGGAGATGATGTTGAATAAAGGTACGCGCATGTATACTTGAAGATACCCTCAAAATTGGCAGGAAAAGAGTGCCAATGTGCAGCTATTTCGGGTTGATGTTTTTCGTCGTCTGTAAACGGCAACGTACGGGGTCAAATTATTGACCTCTGATATTTGGTCTTCACCTCCAGCCGTTTTGATGCCAATGTGACGGCAATGATGCAAAACTACGGGACAGCAATTTTTTGACACAAATTTTTGAATTATTCCATAAAATTGACTTTAGAAGTGGTTTTAAGCATTTAAACCTTCTTAGATATGATATTTACCCCAGTCAATGGTAATTTTCACTTCCCACACTTGCTCACAAAAATACTACAAAATCACTAAAATTCGGTGCGTGACATCGGGACATGGGGTTTTCAGGGGGGTCGTCAGATATTGAAGAATTTTTGACTCAAGAAATTAATTTTTCCCCACTTGGATGTTCTTAACTATTTTTATACATACAAAAGTCCATGACTAAGCCAAAAAAGAAAAAAAAATCCGCTTTTAAAACTTTTATGAGCGCCGAAAGTCGCGGGACTTAAAAGTTCACCTTTTCAGAGAATCACCCAGATATAAAAGATGGACCAAAGAAGCAATCACCACCAGAAAGCGGGGTAACACCACAAACAGAGACGAGGGGTAATTAAACTTAAGTCACGTTTTTGACGATCTGATAACTGACAGAAAATCAACTGGCAACTCAGTTGCTAAGCAGCAGTCAACATCAGCTGTATACAGATCATCATTACAAGCAATAGCATCGAAAAAGGAAACATATAGAAGGTAGAAGGTAGGCAATATAGAAGATAGAAGGTAGAACTCTAAAAATTATGACATTTCCATTGGAATTTCTGTCTAATACACTAGCAGTGAACATTCGCAAATCCATCCAATTCTTAGTAAGCCCGTTTCAAAAGAAGCGTGAAAGTGCTTTGGGGGAACTGGATAGTTGCATTGTCATTTTTTAAATCTTTCAATATTAATTTAATGCTGTATCTTTCTCGAATCAAGTCTAGTCGTATTATTGAATTAAAAGAGGTGATGTGCAAAGTAAATTTCTCCATCACCAGGAAATTTTATTATCTCTTGTGTAATGTAACGTGTGTCTGTGTGTCGGGAAGGTGGGAGCTGAAATTGTATTAAGGTTGACCAACTCTAAAATCCATCTGTGTATTTGTTGTGCGCATAAAAATATGTTTAACCACACTGCCTGGATAGTGATAAGACGATACTCAAGAACGACAAAATGTCCCGCAAAATGTTTTTTTCCAGTCGAATCTATTTGTTTATTTAATTTGCCTCAGCAGTCTATTATTCTTTTTTTTATTTGCGTCCGTTCCTTGCTCTATCTACCTGCATGTAGTTATTCAGAGATATGTGTTACTGTTAGAGTAAATTAGATTCATTTTCAATTTATGGTGCTGATATTAGTAATAATGAAAGCGTCCGAAATTTAATTTAAGTAAGTCACATTTCATCACAAATCTTATTATTTGAAATTACATGGTACTTTATGTCGGTAAACATGAGTAGGATATCATCTTTTCCTAGAGAAGTCCTTTTCATAGATTAAAGGACTTCAATTGGGTGGATTAAACCAGCTTAAAATTCGATGTTAGATTCTTTTGTGTTGTAAACTGTCATCATTCTTTTGTCTACGTGAAACACGGGTGATATAATGCAGTTTAAAATACCCTTCAAGGCCGCATCATTTCACATTTTAGGTGAGATAGCTGGGTCCCCGTCGCGGCCATGGCTGCCATTGAGGAGTAGGAATGCGTGAAATTGGATTCGTCTATATTATATTATTATATAAATCGAGTGTTTTTCGTTGGGAGTTTTTTTAGCTAGTTGCACACATTAGTTAAGGCAAAATCATTTTTAATGGACAATTGAACAAATTGTTTGAGACACAAACCTTTTTGTATGACACTTGTTGTTTTTTATTTGTTTCAATGCTACCATATAATCTTAATTAAACTACATCTATGTGAATTAGGTGGTTCAAGGTCCATTTTTTAAATAATAATTCTGTTTATTTGCCTGAGCTGTCTATTCTTCTTCCTTTGTTTGCGTCCGGTCCTTGTTCTACCGGCATGCAGTTATTCGGATATGTGCTTTTTACTGTTAGGGTAGATTCAGCTCAATTCAGGCATCATTATGATGCTGATATTAGTAATATTGAAAGCTTCCGAAATTAAATTTAAGTAAGTTACATTTCATCACAAATCTTATTATTTGAAATAACTTGGTAGGCCTACTCTAGGTCGGTAAACATGAGTTGGATTTAACCTTTCCTTAGGAAAGTCCTTTTCAGGGCTTCTCAAAAAGGACTTCTTGATAGGAAAGATTAAATCCTACTGGTGTATCTTATTATAGTAAAATATTCATTTGAATGATTCCCGTAACTCGATTGCCGGTAGATGCCATCAATTTAAAAAGGGTGATTAAAAATCAGTCCAGGACCAATCATCTTATATTATGTTATTATGAATATCGAGTGCTTGGAACACAGAAAGGCCAATTGCATTTTTCATTGGGAATTAAGTTTTAGGGCATTTTGTTGTTATTGCACACAATAAGACAATATCATTTTTAATAGATAATTAAACAAATTGTTTGGAACACAAACACATTTTGATTATTTATTTGTTTCAATGATACCATATAATCTTAACTAAACGTAATGGAAGTATGTGGTTCAAAGTCAATTTTTCATTTTGACTGTAACAACTATAAGATATCGGAGCAAAACTTAACCATGGTGACCTTCAAAACATTTGCTTTCAATCTAAACATTTTTGATGAATAATGCACCCAATGAAAATTCAAATACTAATATGTGACCCCTCGCCACAACTGAGCCCTGAAGTCGCCAATCATCATTTTTGAGATATTCAACCAAAATATTCTGCTTAAAATTAGCTTTAAAATGATGTATATCATGTATATAGTACTTGACATTTAAGTAGTGAAAAATCAATAAAACAGTCAATAAATCCTTTGTTTCCTATTGTTTATTGTTAAGTTCGATGGAGCATATCTCAATAGTGGCACTGGCGACATCCGGGCTCAGTTGTGGCGAGGAGTCACATATGTGTTCAAAATTGAATACTTCGTATAAACAAAGAGTCAGTATATTAACATATTGTGTCAATACACCCACAGAGGCACGTGTTTGTTATAATGATAGAGATTGCGATTTTCCATAAGTGCTGCGTGGACCGTTTGTTTATACGGCACTCAAAACGAAAGGATAACATTAAGGGGCTGGAACAAAGACTTATATCTGATCTGGTCACTAGAAGACGAAGCGCTTGAAACATATCAATTTGTAAGCGCTCTTTAGCAATATTATAGTTCATTGAATTTACAATCGTAAGACAAAACAGGCGAAAATAGTAATTTTTTGCACAAAATTTGCAATTTAAAGAGAAATGGCCATTGCTCATTAAAATGAAGCTAGTATATGGACAATATAAGTGTGCTTTTCATTTAATGACATAACATTTAAAAATATTGTAAGTATAACTTGAGGTTTTAACTTTTAAAACCTACATTTTGGTCAAAAATTGTGCGTGAATAGGTTGATTTCAACAGATGTACCACATTCGCCTTGCTATAAACATTGAATTGCGTCATCTGTTGACCTAATGAAAAAAGTGTTTTTTAGCTTTCGTTTGATTAAAACAAATCTGATTAGATGAATATTGGCGTGATTTACAGAAGCGTTGTCCAAATGTATCATAATTCTAAATCGGCCACACAAAAAAGCTGATCAGGTCTTACGTAAGCTGCACAACACATTCAATTCAATGGAACATATGCGTGGAATGACGATGATGACATTATTTTATCGGCTGTCAGGTAGCCATCTTTATTCTTCATAAAACAGCACAACAAATATTTTTCATTGGCAAAGAACAAATATAAAATTGAAGACAGCAGTGTTGTATACAAAGCACGAGCAAGGAAGATGGAGCAGAGGAAAACAATGATTATTGACATTCCACAAAGTTATTTAAATATGGCTGCTAACAAAAGCCGACAGAAAACAACACAAACAGACTACAAAAACGCTTCATTTCAAAGTAGACATGGTAGAGAGCCAAATAGAAGTACATCACATGACATGATGGAAAAGATGCAGGAAGTGATGAAGCTGACTTCCCATACCAAATGTATAATTCAAAAGTCAGTCACACAAACTGACACAAAATACACACAATAATATTAGTATTATGATGAACGTATTCAGTTGAACCCCAAATTATAAAGATGTTTACATGGTTTATCACAAGTAATGTATTCAATAAATAGTCATGAAAAGGTTGTTATCAATCATACGTATCGAAAACACTAATCTCGGCATAATTTTAATAAGAGCTGGGACCTATTCAGTCTGATTCGACTATATTTATAAACACGGGAGAGTGCCACATCAGTGGAAAGAAGCCACTATTATTATTCTGCACAAAAAGGGGGACAATAGAGACCAAAAGAATTATAGACCAATCATTCTCCTCTCAAACTTATACAAGCTGTACACAAGAATATTAACAAACCGGCTTGAAAACATCCTAAACGGCACAACCAACCAAGGGAACAGGCAGGCTTTAGGAAAGACTTTTCAACCATGGACCACACCCACACCATCAACCAACTAAAGGAAAAAAAGCCAGTAGTACAAAATTCCACTATACTTAGCTTTCATAGATTACGAGAAGGTATTTGATTCTGTCGAAACCAGCTCAGTTCTAAACGCATTTAAAGACCAAGGAATCAACAATGCATACCTATAGATCTTCAAAGACATCTACTCAGATTGCTACAACACAGTTAAAATGCACAAAGACAGTGACAGAATCATGATAAAGAAGGGAATGCGTCAGGGAGACACCATTTCACCGAAACTCTTTACATCCACATTAGGAATTTTCAAAACACTTGACTGGAGCAAAAAAGTAATCAACATAAACGAAGAGCACATGAGTCACTTACGCTTTGCAGATGACATTGTCACTATATGAGCAACCTCAATGAACTTCAGACAATGCTGCAAGAGCTGGACGAGGCAAGCAGGGTAACCGGACTAAAATGAATATGAAGAAAAAACAGGTTATGACAGGAACAGAAACAGTCCCAAAGATAGTGAAAGTAAAAGGGGTTGAAATTGAGCAGGTTGAGGATTATGTATACCTTGGACAACGCTTCTCTCTTCGAGACAAAAACCATGAATCTGAAATTCGAAGGAGAATTAAAGCAGGGTGGCAAGCCTTTGGAAGATATAGCACCATCATGAAAGGCGATCTCCCAATATGCCTTAAAAGAAAGGTCTACAGCCAATGCATCCACACGGCTATTTCATATGGAGCAGAATCAAGGACACTAACATCAAAAATGGAAAGAAAAGTGGGAGCAGCTCAGCACAACATGGAAAGAAGCATATTAAACATCACTTACAAGGACAGAAAAACCAAGTGAATCAGGGAGCAGACGCAAGTTCAAGACATCATGGAAATCATTAAAAACAGAAAATGGACCTGGGCCGGCCATATCAGCCGCAGACAAGACAATCGTTGGAGCTCAACACTCACACATTGGACACTCTATGGGAGGAAGCGAAGTAGAGGACGCCAACGGAAGCAATGACGGAACGAACTGCAACATTACTGGGGAGAAGTGAACTGGTATCAACAAGAACAGAGACACATGGAGACATCATCCTGAGGCCTTCATCTGCAGTGAATTGATAATGGCTGAAAAAGTAAAGTAAGTATAAATACGCACGTGACCCATGGGCACGACATACCAAAACCAGAAAGCGTGACAAAACCCTCATGCCCTTCAAAAGGATAGGAACTCTTTACATATATGTCATCAAATTTAAGTATTAATTAAATAGCAAAATTATTACACATGGGGGATTCCGAATTTGTAATATGATAACAACATTTTGAAAGTGTTTGCCGACGGAAAAAATATTCGGAAACGTTTACAATATAACCGCAAAGTTGCACAAAATAGACAATTTTGCTGCACATCAGTCTCGGGTTGTTTACCGCATTTGCATTCAAATGTACAGGAAGACCACCCCGCTATGTAGAAGGTCACTTCGAGACTTGTTGTCTACAAACTGTTTTGGTAGCGCGGAGGTGGTCACGTGCGTATTTATAAATATAGTAATTGACAATTCTAATTTTCAGATCTACACATTAATGGCCGCGAAATCCCGAGTAACAAATCCACCCGAGAAACTGGTGAAGGCTATTTATAACCGATACCGGCTTAGCTTGAATAAAATTGCTTTTATACTTATTGATGGCAAATTTTGTGATTTCATGTGAACTGAGTAATTATAATTGGGGTAGCTACAATATTTATGTATTTGTAGGGAAGAAATTACCCGGGAAACAGGTGCGATAGAAAAAGAAAGACAGTAAATTTTGTGTTTTCGGTAATTAAGAAAATCTTTTCAAACATTCCAGCCGATAGCATACAAAATAAAACAAAATTCTTCACACTCTATAGTCTAGAATCGTCAGCCAAATGATTTTCTTTTTGACCCCGGGCGATTCGCAGAAACTTGCCCACATACACCGTCTAATTTTATACATTTCATTCGTTCTCTCGCAATCACTGGCGTAATTATAGAAAAAAAACCAACAACAGCGATCACTCAAATGACGACTAGCAACGACCGCTGCAAAATTCTCATTTATACAGACATCTGCACAACAATATCCTCAATCTATAAATATCTTGAGCTTAATCATGATATCGCACGCCATCTAGAAAATTTTCATCTTGAATACTACAGCTGCATCCAGCATGTCCAGAAATATTCTAAGAATTTGCAGTGGAACCAATAATCTACGCATCAACCTTCTCTCACAGAGCTACTATTAAAAAGCAAATTTTACTACCTAAAACAGGACTAATAAACAATCCGTTTGCAAACACAGTCAACCCATCACACATTGACAACTATTCTTCAATCAGTCATGTCACCATCAGGATCAACCCACCAGTTTCCGGTCACTCAAAGACACTGATGCATGGTCTTTGCAGTCGTTGGAAATTCAATATTTAAAATTAATATTAAACTTTGCTGCTGTGAACACAACTTAGCCAATATGGGATCTTTATACAACTCAACTGAACATGCTAAACGGGCAAAGTTTGGACTTCAGAACTAAAAATCAACAATATCAAGAGAATGTTGAATAACTGAATGAAACGAAAGAAATTACTGAAAATACTAATAAACCCAGATCCATGGCCAACAACATTTTAGTGTTATTATCTTATTTTCAGTATAAGAATAATTGTGTACATGTTATAGGCCAATTGATTAATATATTGCTAAAATATTATAAAACTCTGCAAAAAAAAAAAAAAACATGAATAATTTATGTCAACATTATTGCACCCACATTTATATGTCAAATTTGACACTATTTGGGGCACATTTGATTGTTCATATTTGACTAGAAATCGATAAAGAATACGTTATAGGAAGCAGTCAAATTTACAATACACAATTTCAACTTGTTGAACAAAGATAACCGTTACAGATTTCACTCTAGAATGCTTCTTATTAATGGAAATGAACAAACCCTTAACATAACGGAAGTTATAAACGTCAAGTGCCCTTCAAGACGGCCAAGGGGTCTTTCAACCCAATGCTATTAGCATCCTATAGAATGAGATGCACATATTTTTATTATGATATTCAATTTTCCTAATCTTTGGATTTTTTTCTGTTAAGAACACACGGAAGTGCGGCCCACTCAGCTTTTATAAGATTTACTTTAGATAGGTAATTTGTTGCACATTATTAGGTTAGATGGTGTATATAGTACAGGGTGGTTAAAAAAGGTTCATCCACCTTTGACAGGAATTTTTACCTATATACTTCCCAACTAATTAATTATGATACCTGTCCCGGTATCGCCAAATATTTTACAGACCTCATTCTCTTTAAGAACATATTTGACTTTAAACAATCTCCACAATTCAAAAGGTGATCTAATCTAACCAAATGTGAAATTTTGCCATAGACATCTACAGAGATTTTGGGAAATAGGAAATCAGTACACCCTATTTTTCCTGATTGCTTAGTCTACTGGGGAGATATGTACCAACCTTATCAGAATTTTTCCCGGCACACTAAAACGCTAAAATGTCTGCCAAACAACATGTTTTAATCGTGGGGCTATCCTTTGCGCTACCAACCGGTTACCAGGGGTAAAATAATTCGTGTTTCTCTTATGAAAATATTGTAAGGTCTATTCGCGGTAGAGAATAATGATGTAACACATTATTAATTACATAATTGTAAATTTAAACTTATGATCTCAACACAAAATTAAGACGTAACTCAAATTTTCGGTCACAACTTTGACCTTCATCTGGAGACTGGCAACCCAAGTTTGGGATCAGTGACCTTTTGGACACTTGACCCCAAAACCCGGTCGTACACTCTGGGTAAATTGTATCGGCCCCCGTCGCGGTTGAGAGATGGTTGGTTGACTCTGATGTAAATTGACTCCTTCACACCCCTTTCAAAGTATCTAGCGTCCCGGTCGAGGATTTTGACCTCATCCAAATCAACTTAATTACCATAGCAATGGATTGACACTATATTTGGAATGTATTACCCTGCACTAGTCGTTACGCTGTTAAAGAACAGAGATCGTAATTTTGCTTGTTTTAATCTCGAGATATGTTTAGTTAAAGACGAAAGGGTAAAATCACAATTGTGCCACTTTTACTAGGGAAGAGGGCTTTATATGTAACAGTGATAGCATCAAGTTTATCAAGAGTTCCTTCGTGAAATCAAAAGCATGTATCAATTACAAAATACAAAAATTTCTGACTGTTTTTACTGCTTTATCATGATACAGGAATGATGATTCTCTTTTTCCACTAAACGAGATTAAGAGATAAATAAAAATTTCACATTCTGCTGTAAAAATTAAATACATGTGCATGTCAATGGTTTTATCATGGTAAATACTGTTCTCTTAGTCACTTCAGACATGTTTTAACATGATTTCTTTTTAACACTTAAAAGTGTTAAAAAGAAATCATTTTCATTGCAAATATATTTCAATTGTGTACAATTTAATAAATATTCGATATTAAATGCCAAACTTTGTGCTAAATTGATCACTGATTGGGCCACTGGAAGTGAATTACCGCAGAGGCAAGATTTATCTTCAGTAGATAGCAGGGTTTATCTTCAGTAGATAGCAAACACTGCACAACCTGTACGTTTTTGGTTCGTGATCAGTAGAGTACAATCATTTCGACCCATATAAACAGAAAGCCAGAGATTCACAGACAGAGGCGATACCACAAGCAATGTGTTTTGGGAATTTATCCTCAATTCAAATATTAAAGTGAAAAACAAAACAATCAACGTGCATTTTCAAGAAATTTGATGTAAATTTGATGTAAATGTCAAAATCCAAAATATTAATACATCTTATTTAGACAAAGTTACTTAATGACTCATCATTAAAAATGAAAAAAAAAAAACTGTAAAAATATATCCATTTACTTTTGATTATTTTATTCAACAGTGTTAAAGCAATTTAATGTGTAAATGAGAGGGGACGACAATGACAATGTTTAACACTAGAGGAAGTTTTGGATGAGAAAACGGACATTTTAATGAGAAACGGCCAAAATGGTGAGAAACTTCCTGCTGTATGTGTCAATCATTATTGTCTTATTAAAACTGATGAGAATTGCTAATCCCCACTGAGCTCAAAATAAACATTATTATTTTCTCATCCAAAAGAATGAGAAAATTTAAATTCTCACCATTTTGGCCGTTTCTCATCAAAATGTCCGTTTTCTCATCCAAAACTTCCTCTAGTGTAAGTTGTCATACAGACCAAAAATCACATCATCATCATCATCATCATCATCATCATCATCATCATCATCATCATCATCATAATAATAAATACATACATACATAATTATCATACGTAGGTCTGGGCATACGTAATTATTTATTTATTTATTTATTTATTTATTTATCATTCAAACATACAACAAATCCATATGCGAGTTAACGCATCATAAAGAATTCCTTCACAATCACTATATGTAGCAAGTCCTTCATTCAGTCTCGTTCCAAAACTAAGTCTAATCGTGAAATTTAAATATACTGTATGGACTTTGCATTTTAGGATGCGCACATGACGATAAGCCAACGGTATACCATACGCAAATCAATCCATACCATCGATAATCCGCTACTGTTAAAGATTTGATCATAGTGATTTCTAATATTCTATGAATATGGTGGTATATCGTTAACTTAAGGCTGGTTCAAAGTGTATATTCGAAGACGAATATTCGGCTTCGAATACTTTTTGGTCGTCAAAATATATGCGGCTTCGAATATAAAACTATGAACCGGAGAAAGATATATTTCTACAATTCACAGCGTTGTCCGACTGTTAACAAGTATTGCCCGTTGACCTAGGTAAGCAAAATTTAGAGAATTTCTTTAACGTAGTCAATACAATAATAGGTAAACTCAATATTGAACTACTGTCATGATTTAATGTCTGTAAAATAAAAATGAATAAATAAATTAATAAGTTAATAAAGAAATAAATAAGTCAATAAATAAGTCAATAAGTGGCCATGTAACATTTTGGGGTTCGTAATATAGGCCTACCCCGGGGAGGCCTACAGCCTATGTAGTTAAATTTGGTGTCAAACTAAAGCTTGTGATGAGACCAATACAGTAAGCATATTAAATGTTGTAAAAAAGTATTAACATTTGAATAATTGGTATATAATTAGCATAATTTGCGGGGTGGAGGATGATCAGGAGGAGCAAATTGAATATAAGTGACCCGCAGTGGTCATATAATGCAAGAGGTCCATTTCTTTTTTCACATTTTGTTTACAATTCACTTCAAACTGCATACTTTAACACCATACAATCATATTCCAGGTAATTTAATTTGCTTTGAGAAGCAATTTTATTTTCTGTAATTATCAAACACATGGCTAATTGTTATCTAATCAAGTATAACATTATAATTATAATTATAGGCCTATTAATAGTAATGCGTTGAGTTTTTAAAAAGTAATATCCTCCTTTTTTTTCTTTCTTTTTGAAATGACATACTCGTTACAAAAACAAATCAGCATGGAAAACATTTTTTTTCGTCAGAGGCAGATATTTGGTCTATTCAGTGTAATAAAGCTACAAATAGACGATCTTTTAAATTAATTTTTAAATGGCTTTTTGTTTTTCAACCTTATTGTTTGTATTTGTAATGTTCACACAATCTGATAATGTCCCAACTTATACCTAATGTGAATCGAGCCATTTAACCGGTGCTTGTAGGACAACGATTTTGAATTAAACATGTTAATTGTGATATTTTAATTCCCCTAGAACACCACAGTTAAGCGTCAAGTCCAAAATTGTTTCGTTAAAATTACTGGAAAACCCTCCTAAGAGTTGTTATACATTTCTTAATTTTGGGCAAAGAATAGCCAAATAGTTGACCGAAGTCGTATATTTGAACCAATATTTGATTGAAATCGTATATATTAGCATTACCGCCCCTTCGTGGCTTTATTGCAAACAAAAGTGCTGCTAAATGTAAAACGAGATTACTTGAAATATATATTTCCAGAGTTGAACAAGTTTCAACTCTACGAATATATTTCTGAAATATGTCTATCTGATTGGTTGATGGTCAAGAGGATTACGGCATCCTCAAAGTCTCTTGCTGTAATTCTCTAATCGATATCTATTCTAGGACCGATCTTTTGAAATCCATACAACCGTGTCAAATGAAATAGTCTCGGATCATAATTTGTGCACGATACAACGTTGATACTTCAGATTTCGGAATTTTATTTAAAATAGGCATAAATCACATTGAACAGGTTGAATGCTGGCAAAAGTAGATAAAATAACTATGGGTCGAATTTACATTAATCAGTGTCCTGGGCCAGGATAACATGTAGGACTCCTTCGCATTCTAAAACAATACTTCACCAAATGTCCTTGCTTTCATTTTCTCATTTAATTTATATTTATTTTTATTAATTTCTTTATTCACTGCCTATGTGGTAAATCCGGTATTGCCAAATATTTCTCGTCCATTACCCGTGTTAATCTATTTATTTATTAAAATGCACCATCTATTAAATTCCTGTAATACAATGTATAGTCCTAGTGTATTTGATAACAAAGATGTTTTTATTTTTGATTGGAATTAGGGGTTCCATAGATTTACAAGGGGTCAGTTTTTACACGATTTCATATATAAAATATGTTTGGGCATGGCGGAATTAGTATATGATTAAAAATAGACATACTCTTAGGCCCCCATTTTTAATGTTTGTACATTATTAATATTAATATTAATGTACAAAATGCAAACGAATGTATATATATTATTTGATCGTTTTGTAAACATTAATTTTGATGTTTACTCATAATTATGTCTGGAAATTCAGGGAAAAAACTAAGGAGTATCGATATTTCCTGGGAAAGTGGATCAGATGAGCAGTGAGTAAAAACATTCGCTCTAAATGTTTATTTGATTTTGATTTTTTTATGAATTTATTACTAGCCTACTGGTAAAGTGCAGAAAAAAACTCCAAACGCATTCTAGGATTTTTCATCAGTCATTGGCAGTAGAAATTTCTCTTGCATAGATTTTCGGGTGATCTCGCTTGGATTTAGCAAACAATGAACCGTTCACTTATACATTTGTAGGTTATGTTTGTAAGCCTAAATATCATATTATTTGCATAAAACATAACTTACCATCACTACAGCATTGTAATGCTATTGCCTGCCAGGCATTTTCCTTTTTCTGGACGTCTTTATATAGTCCCTTACTTTTATGTCATACAAAATGGATACGCTTGTACCGCACTATTATAATAACGTTTTCTTTCAGTTCGTTATCAGCCATTTTTGAACTATCCAGGCGTATTTTGCACAACTGTGCAGGTTAATTTTCATTGGGGATTTTTGAAATCATCGTTCCTCGAACGATATTCAGGTGACCTCGAGCCTTTCATATAAATCAATAGTATCTCACTATCAGTTGCGCGATATTTAATCCGATTCAACTCGGCGTGTCATCATATTTTATTCGTTGCCGTATATATTTTGACGTCACAAAAAGTATTCGACAACGAATATTCGCCTTCGAATATTCACTATGAACCGACCCTTACGTGTTTATGGTGTACAAATCGACACAATATTTTCACAACAATATGGATTACCGATATGATCATTTCAGAAATTAATTTTTGAGCGCAATATTGTCAATTTAAATAACATGATTAATATGACACTTATCAATGAACAAAACAAAACCAAAACCACTGGCCTTCAATAGCTCGATCGGTTAGAGCGCTCTTGATATGCAGATAACGGGGCGGGTTCGAATCAATCCAAGTATTTTTTTTCCTATTTATTAATTGTTATAAATTTCAGGAAAATTTTCTTTCAAATAACTTTGCAGAGCAACTGTTGTCAAACTCTTTTTTTTCAACTAAAATGCAAAATGTCACTATTATGCACAGTTTATTGTGTCTTCTTAGTATTTTAGGCAGATTCTCCTATACTCCGTTTGTTGTGCTATAAGTTAATATGTTGTTTCATGAAGATGATTCATATTTTCCTGTGATTTATCCCTAAATCGTGGACTATACATTTACCATGTTTACTAGTATTAATCCTTATGATCACCAGGACCTACAAGGATATGAATTTGAAAACATCTCTTTGCGCATTTACACATAGATTTTCTTAGAATGTGAATTTGCATGGTTTTTATGGTCTGGTGTACATTTTCATTGACCGTTTCCTTAATTTACAATATTTAATACTGCCCATTTTATAAAACTGAGAACATATTATTGTGATAAAACGTGCCAAATTTGGTTGTAATAGCTGCTTCCGTTTTAAAGATATGAGCCAAAAACCAATTTTAGATGATTTTTTTTGGACATCGCCAATACAATCCCGGACATAAGTCGTTCGAACACTTGTGTCAAAGTAGGACTGTTTGAGACCGTATTTCTGATATACTTGACATATTAAAATGTCGCTTTCTTTGACGTGAAGTCTGAACCATTTCCTATTATTACAACCCTCCCCCTGCCCCACCAATCAATGTTGGATGTTTCTAGGGGTTCATGACCAAAAAAACAACCAACAACATTGATCAGGGGGAATGGGGGCGTATTTGAGGTACCCATGTTAAAGTGTTCGAACAATTATGACCGGGATTGTATTTGCGATGTCAAAAATATAACATCTAAAATTGTTTTTTGGCTCATATCTTTAAAACGAAAGCAGGTATTACAACCAAATTTGGCACACGTTATCACAATGATATGCGTCATGTTTCCTGAATTGGACAGCATGATATTGATTAAATTAAGGGAACGGTCAATGAAAATGTGTCACACACCATGTAAACCTATGTGAAAACTGTTCTATTTCCAAGAGTGTTTTGCCTTCCAATTTAAAATGATTTAGTAGAATTTAATGATTTTTTTCAGATATTATTCCTGAAAGTAAGACCTTTATATAAACAATAATATTTTATATGCGGGATCTTTATATTTTAGGGATCGGTCAATATAAATATCGAATATTATAGGTTTTTTAATGTAAATTAGGCACTTTTTTTTGTAAGAAAAGGCCACATTTTGATATTTTAAAAAAGACAAACAAATATTGCGCATTTATACATGTTATAGGTTATTGAACGCATATTACTTGTTGGGAGAGATATTAGACAAAATAATGCACGCGCGCTGATGTTGATGCGTCTAATGCATGCGCCCCGAAAGGGGGACTGTATTATAGTAACGCATCAACATCAGCTATCATTGATTTACATGTACAGCTCTCTTCCCTAGTAAAAGTGGCACAATTGTGATTTCACGCTTTCGTTGTTAAATAAACATCTCTCGAAATTGGAACACGCAAATTGAACAAAACAAACGGCATTTGAGAGCTGAGACTGCGCCCGTGACGTTGATGTAAGCATCATGTCACAACGGTATTTTCTAATTGCCAAAGAGGGCGCTTTTCACGTGCACAATTTTTTTTGAGACAGGCTGTATGTTTCACTCCCACCTGTATTAGGCAAGTAAATACATACAAAATACTTCACGTTCAAAGTTTAATTAAATTGCTCGCTTTGTATGAAAAAGAAGCTCAATGCTTTAATTAAGTTTTCAGAAGCTATCCACATGCCTCAATATCTGAGTGGTCTTATATATTTTCAGTTTTGTACGTTTACTCTTCAGATCCACTGCATTGCATGCAGGGATGGCACTTATGGCTGAGAGGATCCTTGTCCCCATCTGATCACAAATATATCTTAGACCTATCTCGATATGCAAGAGGTGTCAGGCTAATATAAAAATACTATAATATATTCCTATATTCACCATTAACATATCATACATGTATATCTAGCACTTTAAGCTCCCATTGCTACTGGTGTTTTAGTGGAAGAATGACTGAAGACTGAACATATTCGCCGTAGAAGTGACGTAATAATCGGATTAATTACCATAGTAATAAATGAATACAATTTTGAATATATCGCCCTGCACTACACGCAGGTTGTACTCATCACCTCTGCCTGTCTGCAATCATAGATTAATTACAATACCACTCTTTTGAAAGATACATGATGCAGTCATGTCTACAGTAGAATTCACCTCGACCTTTGCAGGACTTAAACCCCATTAAAAGCTATTAAACCAAGATAACACTCATTGAAACAGCTCAACTGATTAAATCGGATCTTCTCTGGCTGTGCACATGTGTCTGTTTTATATGTGCGATATAGCAATGAGCTGCTATAATACAGCTTCAGTTGGGTAACCGATTATAAAGGAAACGCAAGGAAACAATGGTCTTTTGTTCACGAAATGAGACAATGGCCTGCTTTTTGTTAACCAGCATTCTTGAAAATGAGCAACATAATGATTGTTGACTTAACACGGTTTGGAAATAATTTCTTCATATTTTTGGTGTTATCTGTCGTTTACATATCCTTCCTAAAACACAAAAGTGCGACCCTTTGTCAATCACCTACAGTACCTAATTTCGGCATACTATATAAAAAACTCATCATGATGATTGCCAGAGAATAGTTTAAATGTAGCTTGTACCGTTTTTTGTGGCATCCTTCAGAAGTGAGCGGTCCGATACCAATATTTTCGGTCAAATCTCCATTCAATTAACACGGGGAGTTGGCTAGCTATGCCTTGCCCTCACTCATATTTTACAAAAGTGCGACTATTTCTGAACATCTAACCTAGCTGTAATTTTAGGTCATGTTAGAGAAATATATTTGCTAGAAGTTTGGAGAATAAGTTAAATATTGGCTGGTTATTTTTCACACAGTGATGTTAACTAGGCAAGTGCCCATTCTTCCAACATACATCATTGGTAGAGGTCACGCGTCAATGGTGAGAGCACTGTGTATTGTGTATAGGAAAACGGACAGTAACTGCAGTATGACTAATCTTACAGTTGCGAGTGATCTGCATTTCTTTTACATCTGTGGTTCAATGCATAGGTACCGCGTTAACGTTGTAGTGCAGGGCGATATATTCAAAATTTTATTCATCTATTGCTATGGTAGTTCATCCGATTAACTACGTCACTTCTATGGCGAATTCCTAGAAAACATTAGAATCATAGAGCTTCCTATTCCTACTTCAATGATACTAATGCAACCACATCACCTCTGTCCTTGAAATTCATGCATATAGGTGTTAATGTGACTGTAATGGAACTGATTATATTATGGTTACACAACAACTTAAGCACATGAGAGGTTTTATATCAGTTATAGGGCAGAGCTATAAGAGCTTCCTATTTCTATTTGAATGAAACTAATGCAACCACATCACCTCTGGCTTGAAAGTTATGCATATAGGTGTTAATGTGACTGTAATGGAACTGATTATATTATGGTTACACAACAACTTATATGAGTAGGATTTTATCTTTCGTTGGAGAGATTTTATAGCAGTTATAGGGCAGAGCTATAAGGACTTCTCTAGGGATATATTAAGTCATACTCATGTTTACCAACATAGAGTTCCAAGCAGTTTCAAACCGTAAATATTGTGCACACAAAGACCTGCGCTGGGCTGTGAAATTTCTATGAATACCAAAAAATAAGTAGTCTATAAAGTAGGAAGTTGAAGGCTCTCCATGAAAATTTTCAAAGCTGTTTGGAAATTTTACCTTCCCCCAGTTATATAGCAAATTTACAGCCCCTTAAAATAATGCTTTCCGTTATATTTATAGTCCATTGCGTTACCCTTTTTCCTTTTTTAGTTTGCTTTTTACTTCACAGTATTCCTCGCAGATTTGAACTGAGGTGAGTTTTTTTAGGACGAATAACATAACAACAACAAGTGACCTATGAAGTAGGCTAGGAGGTAGATCAAGCAATGTTTGGACGGCTCCCCGGGTAGCTAATCGCGAAAATCATTTCACAGGCCCTTGCTCTGATTTGTTGAATATCGAGCGTCATTGAATAATGATTCTGCTACCCATAGATTTAGATAGAAGTCACCTGCAAAAGCTGCAAAAGTTACTAAGTACCCCTGCATGCCAAAGTTACCCCTGTATGCCAAAGTTACCCCTGCATGCCAAAGTTACCATCATTATGTTCTGCTGTGAATCAAAGGCAGTTTCGTCGTGTTTTTCAATATTCTTGAAAATGTGTGACTACCTCAATTTAAAAGGTGTATCAGACAAAAAAGAGAAATCACACCGATCACTTACTAGAAATAATTTATTGAACAAAGCTTTGAACATTAGGTTTAAGCACATCATACATTCTGCTTGTTAACTGACAACATTAGTGTATTAGATGGTTATCACGAGAGTAACTGAACAATAAAATAGTTTGATACCATTATAATAATACTAGCCTTAGCATAACTACATTTTACATGTTTCAAAGAGTGGTGTAAATACTTTACAGAAAGTATCGCAAACGTTATAAAATACGCCTATAGCTTCAATACTATTAATCGTATACACAATATTTTAACATGGAAAGAAGAGTGACTTATTTACGCATTGTGACACCCTCATATGTCCAATGTGGTACAATATTAACAACATAGTAGTGTTTTAAAGAAACAATCCCGAATTTAAAAGATGTATTTATTTGTATTGGTTTGCGTTCATGGAGATTATGGCGGATTTTACATACCACAATGCCTTTGAATTCGGGTATTTTTTCTTTTCTTTAAAAACACTACTGTGTTTGTTAATATTGAATAACATTCGACGAATTGGGTATCAAAATGCGCGTAAATAAGCCACCCTCCTTCTGATGTTACAATATTGTGAATATGATTGTGAAGCTATAGGCGTATTTATAACGTCTGTGTTACTTTTTGTGAGGTCTTTATAATGCATGAATCTGGTCATATCATGAATATGAATTTGTCGCTACATACGTAATGCTATAGACATTTAGACTAACCTCACATTTGACTGATTTCAATTATGAGAGATTGCATCATACATCATTACGTTAGGGTAAAATATGTGAGTTCATTTCCTCTTGATATGGCCAGAAAAAAATTGAATTTGCATGCATTTGCGCTTACAGTATTTACATTATTTTTTTATTTTTGAATAATGTACTATACTTTGATCAGCTAGTAATCGGCGGGAATTTATTTATCACTACGCCGAAAAGTAGACCCACGTTAAAAAGAATAAAGTATAATTGGTAATACTTCTAGTGAGATGTCACAAGACAATTCTCTAAATAAAATATATTGATATTAATCGCGATGATATAAAGCCCGCCGATTACGAGCTGATCAAACTATATAATGTATCGAGCTTCTTAGCATTTCATACTCTCTAATTGGTATCACCTTCTTGTTTATTTCGCAGTATATTAGATTGATATTATGGAAATTAAATTAGGTAACGGGTTTTTAACAAGTTCATTATGATCGGCTTAATTGCAATTCTTTGTAAAAACCACATGTGCCTGCTAACGGTCAAATTTTTTTTATTGCATGAGGTGAAAGGGCTTTGGTAGTAGGTTACAAAAAGTCACATCAAAAATTCCTCCGGAGCTTGTTGCCATAGCAACGGCAGATTTTATGATTTGGGCAATTTTTGCTTATTTTGGGGTGAAAATAAGGGAAAATATGTACTTTTCTAAATTGCTCCTGACTTTAAATTTGAGGTCACATTAAAAAAGCAACCTTACCACCATAAAGTATTATCTCTGTGCTTTCCCCAGATGTAAAAAATATTTCAATAATATTTCCCTATGTGCAATTTTAGGGCTGGGCAACATTGCCAATTTAGGACTTTTAAAAAAATGCAATTTTTACCCTATCTTTGAAGTCTAAAAACTAATTTTGCTTGAGCACCCAGAATTATTTCCTCTTTGTTGGTACTTGGGCAGATATTGCCCCTTCCAAATTTGGTTTAAAATCTCTGGGGCTCTTTGACCTGTAAAGCCAGTGTTGCCAGAAAGTTTGATAATTTTCAAAAAATGCATTTTTGGAAATAATGCATTTTCTACATATTTACTCATGTAACCTTTAATACCTCCAACTTAATTAAAATATTTGCACACTTTGCACACATGATTAGACACACACTGCAACGGAAGCAACACTTTGAGGCTGGGGAGAAGTCCTGTGGACTGCAAAAACCGGTATTGCCAGAAAATCATATTTTATTAATCCAAATTTCCAATTTGTGCGTTTTACAATTATTTATTTGGTTAATTTTATACTATCAATGTTAGTTGAATAGAATGTTCATTTAAACATCATCTGATACAATACAGGTTCAGACACATGGGCAAGTTTCTCGACAGTTGGCTTAGTAAGCCTTAGACTTAGGCGACCTTGAGGATACTAAGCCTAGTTTTGACCAAAAATAGTAATTTTTACATGGGAATTTTTTTGAAAAATGACATATGCATCTTCGAAAGTGTATCAGCTTACTAAGATGTTTGGATCAAAAAAGTAAATCACAATACTTTTCTGTGACCTATGGTTTTTGACCTATGACCTCTTGGAATTCATAAGTAGGCCTAAAATGCAGGTTTTTAATGATTTTGGTCATTTTGGGCAAAAATGGACCAATTTTTAACCACCATCTCAAACAGGTTTTTAAACTTAGGCAATGATGGTGTTACCAGATTATATGACAATTAATTTACCCATACCTGTAATTTCTGAGTTCGTCAAAGCATGCGAGCATTTGTTTAAAAATGTAGCCTGGTAAAATGAATGATACGCACAATAATATAAACTTCAAATTCCCATGGGGGCATCAATATTGACGTTTGCATTATTTGACACCCTTATTGAATATCTCCCCTAAATTAAGACATCCGTTTGTTGTTCCAATGCCATAAAACAAGGAAAAGGGACCCAAAACTACCACCCCTAATTTGGGGTTTATTTTGGGGTTTTTTTGTCCAAGTTAGTGGGGTCCACGTTGGCGGACAACCGATACTCGCGGGTACACCATACATGATCACACACTTTTAAAATGTTCGCATAAATGTAAATCAACTGATACAAATCATGTGAAAGTTTTGATTATTGCACTATTCTTATATTAAAACGGTTTGCAATGTTTGTTTGTTTTTTATTTTTTTTAAATCAACATTTTGATGCAAAAAAGCTAACAAATTATATTAACATATTCTTCATAGACCGATGTTTTTTACAAACGTAATGGAGTATTCCCCTAAACGAAACTAGTTTCGTTTATAGGACGTCATCAATCTTTTGGTTTGTTCCCTAAGACCGACTCCATACTGACTTCATCGATCCATGCATGCTTTAATAGTAAATGCGAATCTCAAGGTTTGTAAATTGAATTCGGGCCCTTTTTTCTGTTTAAATAGTGCAAAAATGATGCACCAAATGGCTTGAATTGGACCTTCATTTTGCAAAATTTTCCAACTTCTGACACCCCTGCGTAATCCATATACAGGTGGCTATTTTCGCGCATTTGTCAATATATGTTTAACACAATTTATAGGCCTACAATAATAGGGAAAAACTTTTCCACGAAAGGCTTCATGGACCGCTCATTTGACAAATTTTTGGCTTTTTCAAACTAAAATTTTACACACTAATAGTGCCAAAATGGTCCACCAAATCGCTTCAATTAGCTGATTAGGTCTTCATTTTGCAAAAGTTTCTTACTTCTGAGGGGGGACGCGATGGCCGCTCCATTTCGTACATTTTATCTATTTTTTCTCAAATCACCCCTTTCTGACTGCCCTGGATCCGCCACTGCCAAGATAGACCACATCATTTTACATTTCCGGTGGGATAGACCTAAGGGGGGGGGGGCAGCTATGGCTGCCATTGAGGTGTAGGAATGCATGAAATTGGATTCTTCTACAATATAGCCTCGATTCTTTGTTAGCCTTGTGTGCCATGTTTCGTTAAAAATTGTGTAGCCTGTTGAGTCAGGTTTAAAACGCATCATTCTCATATTTTAGATTACATTAATAGCTGATATATTTACATACAGGTTACATCACACAAATTTATGTCTGGAAAATGTACTTGAACCATTAATTTGCTATGACGTCTATTCATTATTGTAGATTATTTGCAACGAATGAACACTTGACACGTTTCTATGCAAGAATCCACAGTTTTAGAGAGTATTGATAGGCCTATTGTTAGTATAAAGCAATGGTTTAAATCAGCAAATACACTTGAAACTGTTATTCCTTGATACGAGTTCACTCGGCTATGTCTTGTGGATTCGTAATCAAGAATCAGCAGTTTCGTGTATTCTCATTAACAGGATTGTCATAAAGCCTAAAAAAATTGTTTGATTGGCATAACATTTTAAGCTATTAGGAGAATTCAAAGAGATGACAGTTTCATGCATGGAAACGGCCATTTACACACATTTTTGGTTAGTTTTACTGGGAAATTAGCTCTATTTGACAGATATATTTCCTTAAAAATGAGCATTAATGGCCGTTGCCATGGAAACTGCACACTCGTTGAATTCTCTCAATAGCCTAAAATTAAAGAAGCCCTATTTATCAATATAGGTAAGTGTAATTTAAACTTTTGTAATGCAAAAAATTGCTAAAAATGGTAAAAAAGGGTCCATTTTTGCCCAAAATGACCAAAATCATTAAAACCTGCATTTTAGGCCTATTTATGAATTCCAAGAGGTCATAGGTCAAAAACCATAGGTCACAGAAAAATGTTGTGATTTACTTTTTTGATCTAAACATCCATCTTAATAAGCTGATACACTTTCCAAGATGCATATGTCATTTTTCAAAATATTTCCCATGTAAAAATTGCCATTTTTGGTCGAAACTAGGCTTAGTATCCTCGAGGTCACCTAAGCCTAAGGCTTACTAAGCCAACTGTCGAGAAACTTGCCCATGTGTCTGAACCTGTATTGTACCAGATGATGTTTAAATGCACATTTTATTCAACTAACATTGATAGTATAAACTTTAAACCGAATAAATAATTAATTGTAAAACGCACAAATTGGAAATTTGGATTAAAGTACGATTTTCTGGCAATACCGGTTTTTGCAGGACAGGACTTGTCCCCAGCCTCAAAGTGTTGCTTCCGTTGCAGTGTGTGTCTAATCATGTGTGCAAAGTGTGCAAATATTTCAATGAAGTTGGTGGTATTAAAGCTTACATGAGTAAATATGTAGAAAATGCATTATTTCGAAAAATGCATTTTTTGAAAATTATCAAACTTTCTGGCAACACTGGCTTTACAGGTCAAATAGCCCCAGAGATTTTTTACCAAATTTGGAAGGGCAATGTCTGCCCAAGTACCAACAAAGAGGAAATAATTCTGGATGCTCAAGCAAAATTAGTTTTTAGACTTCAAAGATAGGGTAAAAATTGCATTTGTTCAAAAGTGCGAAATTTGCAATGTTGCCCAGCCCTAAAATTGCACATAGGGAAATATTATTGAAATAGTTTATACATCTGGGGAAAGCGCAAAGATAATACTTTATGGTGGTAAGGTTGCTTTTTTAACATGACCTCAAATTTAAAGTCAGAAGCAATTCAGAAAATTACATATTTTCCCTTATTTTCACCCCAAAATAAGCAAAAATCGCCAAAATCATAAAATCTGCCGTTGCTATGGCAACAAGCTCCGGAGGAATTTTTGATGTGACTTTTTGTAACCTACTACCAAAGCCCTTTCACCTCATGCAATAAAATTTTTTTGACCGTTAGCAGGCACATGTGGTTTTTACAAAGAATTGCAATTAATATGTTATCACGTCTTAATATGCATTATGCATGGGTTGCGACAGAATGATATTCCTAAGAATTGGCAAGACACCATCTGCATTTGTATTCAACTCGATGTTCTTTGAATTTCTGGTGTATTCATTTTAAATATTTTGTATTTCTATACTGATTATTTTCTATGAGTTTGTAAAAATGTATGTAGTTGAATTTATCCTAAATCAAATTAAACCATGAATAATACAACACCCCTTTCTTAATCCTGTATAAAAAATAAATAAATCTCATAAATAACAATCATACATGTTTACAGTATTTGTTTACATTTCTCGATTTTATTTTGACGGTTTTATATGTTAAAGGGGCATTTCGTGATCCAAAGCCTCATCACACACTTTTCTCAAAAAAGTTGAGCTTTTTATACCGCCGGAAACCTCTGGCTCCATAATGTTTGTGTATAAATCTTTCTTGCAGATTCATTTGCTTAGCAAAAATATCGTCATTTTTAGTATCAACGTTCTGTTAACATAAATAACGAAATTACAGCACAGTGGCTTATGGAGCAATGTAATATATACATAATCATGCAGAACTCGCAAAATTTGAATCAACTGACATTTTGGGAATAAACTTTTTTCCTGGATATATACTCAAACATACAAAAAAAGGTTGCAAAATCACAAAATACTCCTTTGCGGCAACTTTTTTGTGTTAATTCGGGTATAATGAATTCTAATATTTATCTGGCAAGCTGTGGTTGAACCTCATCACCCTACAAAGTACACTAAAATGAGCATAGTCACAAAGGGCGAAAATTTAACCTGCATCAAATTTACTCAAACTATTCGTTTGGTTCTACGAATCACAGAAATGTAATATTTGTGCGCAAAGGACCTGTATTAAAAAAGTTATGACCTCAACAGTCCCAACATTAACAAGGTTGTACAGGAGTTGGTAATTAAAATTGCTCTGATTTTCGTAAAAATGTAGGCAAATTGTAGTAACTGTTACCTATATTTGGCAAAAGAGTACCAAATCGTTAAATTTAAAAACTACACAACCGTTCCAACATGGTGGTTTTTAAAGTGTGTTTTATGACCCTGCATAAAAACACCGTCAAATTGGATATTTTGTTTTAAATGGGGAATAGTGAAAATACACAATTTGAGGTTTTTCCTGCTCAGCGACGACATACTAACCAGGCATCGCAGATAGTACAAACTATTCTTTTTCTAAACCCTCGAAGCTTGACGAAATCTGGCTTTCATTTCCCCAAAAATTGAGGTAAATTTGACCTGTTCACTCCTGTGCAACACGGTACGGTACAGCAAACACAACCGACCAGCTTAGACCTTTGGTGCCCTAAACTTCTATAGGCATAGGTTGCACTGGCACAAACTTTACATTTCTGGCATCCATGGGACCCGAAATTGACATGCTTGAAAGTATTATTTTGCATGAAATTATATGTTGTCCCCTATACGATCTTAAGGGGGAATTGTGTGGGTCTTTGATAGATTCACGGTTTCAAAATATTGCTTAGCAGACAACAGCTTACCCGGATTTACCAAAGTATGCTGTTTGCCCGTTATTACACAAATTGCCCATGGAACACGTTTTTTCCAAAATAGAACCAGTCAATGAATTAGTATCACATGATTACGTAATAGAGAAAATGTACTTTACCTTCCGCGAAATTAAACACCATTAGATTCACCATTGTGTAAAGACAGTGACCACGTCCCAACTATACCTTTCCCCATGCATGCAGGCTGTTCAGTTGCTAAGCGCTCATCTAAAGTACAAAATTCTAAACGTTACCGAACTAAGATTGTCATACTTCGTTAAGACGTGATATTCCCGCCCAAAATGAACAAATCACAGAGATTCCTGGCTTCTGGACCCGGAACCCAACCACGGACCCCAAGGCATTGTTACACCCCTGTCCGAAAAATGATTTTGCCATTAACGTAGCTGTCCTGGTACCAACACTGCGTATAATATGTGACACGATAAACTCTATCAAAAATACATTAAAAAATCAATCTTGTTGGACATTTTTGGGCACCATTTTTGGAGACGATTACATCATACTAAATATGCTGCCATATATTTTTAAGGCCCTTCTTGTCTTACATTGGTTTCACTCCAAATATGTCCTCACAATTTGCTATCATCTGTATAACTATTCCTACAAAGGACACGTCTTTAATGGCTCTCAAAAGATATACAAAAGCACCAAAATTATTTTATTCTATGCTAACTAGAACATGTAGAAACATGCAAGACAATATTTTGAATTTAACGTAAATTACTTTCTCAATAAGAAAATATATATTATCTGTTTAGTATAATGCCCAATATTTTTTCCAACAAAAGTCCGTTTCATTTAAAGCTTTCTATACTTTCGAGGGTAAACTACTAATTTTCACAAAATAGGTTCTTTATGACACACACTGATAAAAGGTTAAAATTAATTCCAAGCTTATGTAATTTTGATACTGATAGTTTTTGAGACCGTATAGGGTCAAATTATTATGGCAAAGCACGCCAGTTATCAAAACTCACTACATTAATCTTATAAGTTTCATCATAAACAGCGGATTTTGGGCACCTGATGGAATCACGGTTGTTTGTTGGCATGTAGAACTGTATTCATGTTTAAGCAAAGTTGAACACTGATGGCGCCATTTACCTTAAATCTTGTGTGCATCTTTACAAGGCGTAAACACTTTTATAATGACATTGAAGCATCATAAACATTAGTAACATACAGCAAGGGCATTTTCAAACTACTTTTATCAATACATGAAAGGAATAACTCATATTATTGGGCTAAATTAAATTAAAATATATATATAAATAGCGCCCTCAATTTGCACACAATATAGAGTTTATACATGTAGAATAACAATTACCACAAAATGACAGAAAAAGATGAAAAATTTGATAAAGAAAAGAAAATCTAAGGTAAAAATAGCTAAACAATATATTAGTGTGATATCTGTTGGTATTGTAAAGGTCTAGAATTGAAAATTATGTAACGTTTTGTTTAAAACATTAATAAATTATTACATCAAACAACCGTGGAATATATCCGACTCGCCTTTCTTCACCAGGAGTGTTGACCCGTAATATAAAGAAGAAGATGAATACATCCTTAAAGCTCAGGTATTAACCTAAAACGACGTACAACATTACGATGTGACTTTCGTTCCTGGAAATTCACTGCGATAAGTCTTGTCTGCCAGCATTTCAACTATTTCATCCATTCACCGTTGATGAAAACTCTCCATAATCATTACTAGGTACTTAATTATTTTGATTCTCATTGGCTGACTAACATGTTTCATATGCTATATAAGAGAGCGTCCTAATACTAACAATGAGATATCATTCAAGTTATATACACCATATGAATGTAAGTTTCTGTTCACCTTCCAAAGATAAAGTCAAAACATTTCAAGATGCTCTTGATTGGCCAGTTTGGAGAAACATAATAGTTTTTTTTAAAATAAAAAACGACACTTTCTTTGGCCTCTGTACTTGCGGCGCTCTTGCCCAGTTATTCTTATCTTCTGCCCACTTTGGTAAAAAGTTCATTGTTTTTTGCCGCCAATCCCGACATTTGATGTCTCCTTCTGTCATCTCTCATTTCGCTACGAAGAATATCGAGCATCACCAAACCAGGATTGAAAGCTAATGTTCCACCATTGTTCCGCTTTATTAATTGATCTGCAAATAAAACAAAACGTAATACAAATCACACTTTAATTATCATAAACAGCGGATTTTGGGCACCGTTTTAACATATTTTACATGTTTAGTCGGTGTTTTTATAGACAGTTATCCTGTCAGTTCGGGGGCACTCGTAATTTACAGACGTCTCTGATTTCAAAGACGGGTCAGTGGTTTCACATACGGGGGTCTGTGATATCACATACGTTGTGCTTTGTTGACAGCTGGGCACTCGATGCAGCACATCGGAACGAAGCTGAGTGTATTAGAATAAGCTTTCCTATGTTTAGCAAAATTCTACCTGTGCAAAAATTATATCTATCTGTGCAAATTAATGACAAATGGTCCCAGAACACACTTAGATTGCAATGGCAAAAATCAAATGTTTTGAAGTACAAAAATCCCAAGAGTACCCGAGCCTGCGCTCTAATTCATGAATTGGATAGTAAAATTAACAGGCACTCAACTTGGGCTAGCTACAACCCAACGCCTACTCACAAAATTATTCCCCCTGCTCTGGCACGTTTGCGACTGGGTTTTGAAACTAGGGAGTATGTGATTTATGAGACGTCTCTGAAATATGATACTGTTATGTGACATGACGCTTCAAGAGTATTTGATATCAGAGACGTCCGTGAATTATGAGTACCTCCGAACTGATATCGTATTTTAAATACGCACATTTGGGGTTATTCGAGCACATTGCATTGAGGGAAGTAATTTCGATACAATTCAATTTCCAACTTGCGGATTAACAAATTGATTGTAATTGGACGGAATCACTCTTGCATTGCCCCGCTTGAAAAGCGCGCTATGCCGTACAGGTTTTCATTAGCCTTCAACACAGTACAGAGTACGAAATAAATATTACCAGCTCGAATGGATGAAATCGAAAATCAAAAACGGAAATTTAAAAATACACGCTACGGTGAATGACAAATACCTTTAAGATTTGAAAGGGTATTGGACTATAATAAATGTATTCACCGTTTCATTTTATTTTCACCAATCGTGTGTATTGATTTAAAATAAATAGATCTGGCATTTGCATCAATAGTACTCTTGAGTGTACCTAATTTACATTATATTTCCTGCAATGCAACGAGCATCAATAAAACAGGAGTATTGAGAACTCCACAAATCGCGTATTATGGTAAATGTCTCATTTAAGACCATAATTATGCTAATTACGGTCAGAGGTTACTAACCTAACCTAACTCCAACACAAACTCTAACCCTAACCCTAATCCTAACCCCGTAACCCCTGACCATAATTAGCATATGTTGATGGTCTTTCTTAAATGCAACATCTACTCGTATTATGCATACTCGTATTATAATTCAAGGTTCTGGGAGAAACACGCCGGCAAATTTAAAAATAAATTCAAAATATACACCACACAAATTAAAAATTAAAGAAGTTTTGAGTGTTTTGGTTACGAACATATTTTAATGTAGATCTAGAAATAAATAAAATATCCATGATGCTAAATATCAACTCTTATGTATGGTTCAATTATATCATTAAAGCCATAATGTGCTGCTGCACAGCGACGCCCTCAATTTTTCACGAATTTCTATTTTAGCGTGATTGCAATGCCCAGTGGTGTACTAATCATCGTTTTACCTCATTTTTTTGGCTCGACATTAAAAGGGGACAATGTAATCAGTGAAAAATAACATTTAAATAGGAATCTACACCTTTAAAAGTCATAGTACACTTGACACTAGTGTTCTGTCTGTGTTTCCAAGATTAGTTATGAAAAGATGTCTGCATATCCAAACTAAATTTGCCTTAAATAGTGTCTCCTTACCTAGTACTGTCACAAAAAGGAAACATTGTTACATTAATATTTGATTTTGAAAAATAAGACAACATTTTCAAAACTTATGTAACATCTTTTGAACACTTGACATGGGTTCAAGATTTCCTTATGTCTTTCTTTTTTTCATTTGAACACTGGTGTTCTTGTAGTTTGAACACTGATGTTCTGAAATATTTTAGAACACTTATTACACATGTGTCATGTGTTCAACTGTATCTTATGAACACATGCTCACGGGGAAAAATTATCAATTTGGTGAATGTAATAGACATTCTATAGAGGGATCGTATCTGAAACCTTTTTTGCGTCCTTCAACTCGAAAAACTTAAACCAATACTATAAGTCTAAATATGAACAATTTAAAGGACTAAATGTCCATCAGGAGTACTTATTCGGAGATCTGAGATGGAATTTAAGTAATAAACTAAACGATAGAATAATCTTAAGTGGTGGCAATTCTGAACATTTGATGCAATATTTTTGAAAAGGGCATTAGAATGTAACGTTCTTTCTGTCATCAATAAAACTGACTTTTCTGGGAACAGCACTAAAGTGAAGAGTTTAATTTGAATTTCAACAACGCTTTTTAACGCGCTTTTTAACGGTTGGATTAATATATGTGACCCATATAGCCGCTATCGTCCATAAGATACTTAACTTGAACTTCACGATATTAAATAATAGTGGGTTACTGGTCAGAAACACGTATTTGTAATGTACCTGGATTTTTGTTTGAAAGAAAATATAATCGTTGCATAATTCTTTGGAATGAAAAACATATTTTTGGGAGCGCACTTTAATGGAAATGTTCCCTCTCAAAATATCATTTCACATGAAATTCCAAAACTGGAAAAAAGGAGGGTAAAATGGGGAGGGGGGAGGCAAAGATTTTTTGGGCAGCCGAAGGGTGGGGGAGCAATTTTTGGCACACATTTGCAGAGAACCTTTTAAATAACATGATCTAAAAATGCAAAGGAAAACAGTACAGAAACGCTAAATGCAAAATTTCCTGCTCGCTACGATGGCATCATAATTATATGTAGACCATTTAAGGTTTGCAAATTGGGAACGGATTGAAAATTTGGCATGTGCAAACAGGGGACAAAGTGTTTTTGGCAGGCCGAGAGCGGGTGCAAGAAATTTTTGCGCCAACTAGAGAAATTCGGAGCAAGTAATTTTTGGCACGACATTTGGAAATTTTACCCCCGGCACATAATTATTGCACAGCCCCTAATACACCAGATGTACAAATGTATAAGCGTATTACTGAAATATTTTCTAGCTACAATGACAATTGTTGGAAATTCTGTTTTTATGTTTTAAGTAAAATCAGATTTTGGGCGCCAAAATATGTCGACAGGCGTCAGATAACGTCTATGACATCAGCGAGTCCATTATGGTTTGTGCCGTGGATCCTATTTCAGTGTCAGTAAATCCAATTAGACACCAGTTTGTCATTATTTTGACTTCAAGTAGATCAAAATACAAAACTCAAGTTATCTGGCATCACTGATAGATTATTGGAATCCATGCCGGAATCTATAACACCGAAGAGTCGACCCAACCCCTTCTACCACCACCCCCATAATTGGATAAATATTAAAATGTATCTTTTATTCCCAGTTTACGATTTGCAAACCCAAAAGTAGCGCTGTATTTTTCTAACATCCGGAGTGGGACCCATTATTCACTTAAAAGAATAGCACACGTACGTCTGGACACATAATGGTCTGTTGAGTGACTCACTCGCGTGGGCAAGTACAAGGGAAAGTATCAGGATATAATATATTATTTGAGGCAATGTCAGAGAGTATATTTCTAACAAGATTAATTTTAAACCAAAAGCTAGAATAATTCAATTTTTTTTAAATTTGTTTATCATGTTTATTGCAAACTTATCAGATTAAAATCAAGTTTATGCCTTCTGATGATTAAAGAATGTAGGGGCAAGCTGTGAACAAGTCAATTTTTGGTAAAATAATTCCATTAAAAGATAACACAAAAGGTTATACCAACATTTGCTGCCAGAAATCAGTTGGCCTGACGCTGCATCCAGGATAGGATGTGGAAATTCACCACTCATAAAAGTAAGTCCAATAGAGTAGATTGTAATGCAAACTTCATAGGATTTACTACCTGGATGAATGATAATCTACCATGACAAACGTACCCAATAATTGAGTTGCTCATAGTTGGTCTCATTGGCAGGTAACTATACCCAGCATTGTAACGACGCTTGCGCCATATTTTACCGTTTCCAATTTAATACAGGGTTTCAGCAAAATATAGTATTCAAGTGTCAATCAATTTACAAAAGAGAGTGAGAAATGGATGTGATCAATATCCGTCTCATTTGGGTTGATCACATTACATACATACACCTTTGTTTCCAATGGACATTTTATTGTGAAATTTCATTTTGCAATCACTCAAAAAGCATTTTGTGTGAATTTTACATCCGAACTAGGTGCTATTAAATTTTTATGAGCCTTTTTATTTTACATGTAAAGTCTATGGGGGTGACGATTAGAAATGGACGGCAATATTGAAAAACCCTCATTTTGGGCCATTTTAGACACTAAAATGCCCATAAAAAAGAATAGCACTTAGTTCGGATGTAAAATTTACACACAATGCTACCTGAGTGAGTACAATCATAATTAAATACATTTCATTCGGGGGCTATAGCAAAAACAAAAAATGTCCTATACCTTACTGGTTATGGAACAAAGGTACATAGTAAACATATCCAAAAAAGTAATCACTCCTTCATTACAAGACAATAACTCAAAATGTGTGCATCAAATTTTAAAACTGAAATAGCAAAAAGATACTCATTTGTGTTTTGCAAATAGTGATGCCTCATTTGTCTTAATAGAACAAAAATCTGTTGCCATGGTGACGCTTCAAATGAAAAAGATACAGATTTAAAAGTGGGACCTAAACCCATTCAAATACCCGATTTAAAAAAGATTGCAGTTTTACATGGTACAATATAATGGTATACGGATTCTACAAATTTTTGTATGCAAGGAGTTACCATGGCTACAAATTTGAGGTCCCAAAAATTGCAGAACTATAATGGATTTCTTTTTGCTATTTCAGTTGCATAGATTTTGAGTTATTGTTTCGTAATAAAGGGGAGGGAGTTATAAGCCCGTTATTTGACAAAACATCTTGGACATGATCGGTAGTCGTGTCTATACGGACGCTGAAAATGTAATGAGTGGGAAAATTCGATAGATAATTCTGGAGCTCCAGTGGCGTAAAATGTTTTAAATGGCGATAGGGTTGTAAAAAAAATCTTGAAGTATAGTGAATCAATCACATTTTGGCGACAGAATAAGTTTATGGTACAAATGCGCGATGCGCGCAAAAAATTGCCATAATGAAGCTACTTTGATGAAATATGGTGCAAAAGTGGAACAAATTCACGCGAATAGCGCCCCAGAAACTGGCTAAAATGGCCAAATATGAGGTAAATTTGGTCAAAAACTCCCATATATGCGTCAACATGGGGTGGGGTATGATTGTATGGACTCACCCCTTATCAAAATATGGGGGATTACTCCCCCATCCCACAGATATACGCCTATGTGGAACTCGGAACTCGGGCCATTAAAAAACAGCGTACTCCAAATTGTGCAGCGATACTTGGGACACACTTGACGTGTCGTGTTTGGGGTGCCGGCCCATCGAGGGTACGACACCTTAATTTGTCAGCCCTTCTGGTCATGACTATGGTATTACTTACCTTTACCAAAACTGAATAGTCTATCATCAACGTTTAATACATCTGTATCGGATGGAAAAACTGGAGAGGTAAAAACACTTTGCACTAGACACAAGGCGAGAAACATCGCGATGAGTTTACTTTGTTGTAAAGGTATCTCCATTGTAACTAGGTATATCTGAAAAACACAATGTGACGAGAACTGTGAAGACACACGTATCAAATCAGCGAGGTGAACTAACTGATGAGTGAACTAGAAACATTTATTAATATATTATAGGTGTAAATTGATATTACAAGTTGCAGGAGGTTTTGGCATCTGATGCGTGAAATGATTGGTCGAGGATGATATTTTTATGACGTCAAGGTTTACCCATCTACTTCTACGAAACTAAAAGGTGTAACTTGTTTTAGTACATTATTTTAAAAATAAAAATGCTTGCTCATACGTGTTTGAGCTGGAATGAGCTTTATTTATGACACATTCCGTAATAAATTTAGAATTCAGTAATTATGAAGACCCGTATTGTATACCATTTTCGTCCAGGCACGGCTGTGATGTCAATGCGTTGATGCTGCTATGTGGCGTCTTTAAAAACGTGTACGGGTGTACGCCAGCGATTTGAACGAACGCTCGCGATTTGAATCTGCGTCCAATGATACGCGCATTGACGTCAGTGCCTCGCCAGTGTAAAACATGATATGATATTAGAAATGCGATTTTTACTATCAACTAATTATGTCAAAATGTGACAATTTAGTGGCAACTGGTAATTAACGTCCCATAGACGTTAGAAGGTGTCGTATTTGGAAAGGTATAACAGAAGTGTCATTTTAATGAATAAATGGAGAACTATGGTATACTTAAATACACTCATTTTACACTATCTTGGAAGTACGAGGGTCATTAAAAAAGTTCTACCTCCATCATCACATCTCTGTTATCTTACGTACCAAGATATTGAAATTACCCATGCTTATACTCTTATAGCGGTACTACACCCCTTGATAAATTTGTGACTATTTTTGCATTTTTCTCAAAAAATAATAACACACTGGTAGTAAAAGTTATGTTTATTATAGGGGCAAGGAATCCAGTTACTACACTGGAGTTTCAGTGACTCAAGACAAGCGGTACGTTATTTATGATAAGAAAAGATAGAGGTACCGCTAAAATGTACCTCATTTTTAAACATATATAATGAACCACTTGTCTTGAATCACAGAAATTTCAGTGAAGTAATTGGATACATTGCCCCTATAATATACATAACTTTTGTTACCAGTGTTTAGTTATTTTTTGAGAAAATGCAAAATTAGTCACAAAATTTATCAGGGGGTGTAGTACCACCTTAAGTCTTGGCTACAAAATAAAAATTATTGATGAAAATGTAATTTTTGGTTGTTTAGATATGTTGGTTAGAGCGAATACAGGTTTGATAACAGAGATGTGACGATGGAGGTAGAACTTTTTGAATGACCCTCGTAAATCAGACCAAAAGCTATATTTGTTACAATTACTTACGCAGTATTGAACATTACGGTCTCAAACTTATATTTCAGAAAACCCTTTGCATACAGATCGAGCAAATATTTTGAAGTCATAGCGTGCCCATACAAAGGACCACTACGTGATATCAAACCTTGGTTGATCTTATATTTTTCTTGCCTGGTCATATTTTTCTGAAGCTTTCAATTCAATTTCAATTCATAATTTCTTCAGTTCTAAGAATTTTAGGTACCATTTAAACATGTTATGAAAATACGTACCAGACTCTAAAAATAAAACTCTAAACACGACTTTGTATCATAACCCAGCAAACACAAAAACGTTTTAAAAACATTTTAAATAGGTTATATTTTGGCTTTTGGTTTAGGTAAAAACGTTTTAATAACATTAAAATGTCGGGTTATATAAAGGACATGAAAACGTTTTAAAACGTTTTGTATGAAAATACACTACAGCAATATTTTAAAAATGTTTTCAAAATTTTATTGTAAACTATTTTTGCAAACATTTTATGCCAAATATTTTGTCATCATTTAAATAACATTATATTAAATTTTTGCACCCAGCAAACACAAAAATGTTCTTAAAATCTTTTTTCCGAAACGTTTTAATAACATTTAAATGTCGGGTTATATAAAGGTCATGAAAACGTTTTTAAAACGTTATTGTAAATATTTTGGGAAAACATTGTTCGCAAAATATTTTTTCAACACCAAAATAACATTCTGTTTAGAATGTTTTGTATCAAGTTTTCAAAAATGTTTTGGAATGTTATTAAAACGTTTTTATACCCTTTATATAACCCGACATTTAAACGTTTTCTGTAAAACATTTTGTGTTTGCTGGGCAGTAGATTATCAAAAAATGTTTTTTTATGTTATGAAAACGTTTTATACCCTTAATATACCCTTTATATAACCCGACATTTAAACGTTTTCTGACAACCTATTATAACCTTTTGCGAATGATGTCGAAAACGGTTTGTGTTTGCTGGGAATTGTATACGGTATTGAGCTTCATGCACCTATATATATCTAACACGTGGAATTGGTGGGCATGACTCCAAATAGGAACCTTAAATCCATAATGTAAGATCTTGAATGAATTTGGATAATATTTTTGGGCACATTTCTTATGTTTACTCATGTCCAAGCTTACACTTAAAATTATCCAAATTCGTTGTATTTGTAGGACAACATAATCATTTTGAATTAATGTTTCAAAAAGACATTAAAAACCCCATGCAGCTCCACAGTTGAATGACTAAGATAGTAAGTGGGGTTTGCTTCATTTTACCTCATATAGTTCAGCTTAAAATGATCATATTTTGGCAACAAATAAAAACATTAAAATTGACCGAAATCGTATATAATGGCTTTACATGACTGTACCATTAAATGTGTTCAGATATTTGACGAAAAAACGAAATATGTTTTCTAGGATAGGGAATTGCATTTTCATAGGCATGTCAGATATTGTCACCTACACCCATATCGCGTACAACTACACAAAAATGGACACGTACATAGTATAAATAGCCAATTTACCTGTCGTCCTAAAAGCTTTGCCCGGAGTCATGTTACCATTTGCTTCGTGATTCAGACATATTAAAGAGTTTATAACTGTGTTCAGTAACTATTATCGCAAGTGAAGTAGGAACATATCTGGTTCTCAGTCACTGCTCTTAACCCTGTTCGTTGAAAATGAAACTGATTACTTAACAAAGGGTCTTTTTATCTTTTCAGTTTTGATTTATGTTTTCGTTCTCGGTTCCAGATCTCATTGTTATTTTAAAATGTTAGCATGGTATGTGTGAACAATCTTTTTTTCAAGTCTTCTGTCGCTCACTAAAAAGTTGAAGAATGTGATTTTTTGTTTTCGGTTTGTTGAGCTATGCTAATTCACAGGTGTTCCATAATTTTGTCTTATCCAGCCTTTATTGACAGCAGGCATCTACCTCTTTTGAAATAAGCTGATTGGTACTTCAAACTTAACAATGAATTCAAGTTACAGATTAACTCACATAAGGTTAAAATAAATATGTTCGGTCAGAAAAAATCAGAAATCTTGGGTCGGGTTTTTTTTGTCTGAGATGGTGTTCGTTATTATTTTTTACCACAAACGCATATACATTAATAGAGGCCCTGTATTCTTTTATCGATTGGCTACAAACAAAGGATTTGAACCGGTGTCCTTCGCCGTAGTTATGGCGGAGTGCAGTCCATTCAATGACATGTTGTCATCAACCTATTTGATCGTAGTGCAGGGTTATGTGTGTGAGACGAACTGTCACGGTAGATTGCAATCATGCTTTTGTTGAATGCATTTGAGTAGTCCGCCATATTTACGGGATGATACGTCATATGCAAGGCCTCTATACGGTATTCTTAGTCAGTGGCTGTGGTTTAGATTGTAAGCGCTGAATTTCATTGGTTCCTGCATGTCGTATATCATACGGTAGACAGCAGAACACACCAAGTTGTTGAGGCCGCACTAGCTGCGTATATGTAGCGCGTTGTAAGAGTCACCAAATATATATATGCGATCTCAGTACACGCAACTAGGACTGTTGTCGACACCTACAAGGCTGTTGTCGACAATATTGTCGACAAAGCAAGTTACCCTATTGTCGATAAGCATGGACCTTGTCGACAAAAAATAGTCATTAATAATATTAGAGATAAACTTAACATAGCCATTATTTACCATCATATAACTGTATCAGTTTTCTATTTTCATTCGCAAGTGGTGCAGATTCTTTCAATTAAAATACCAATATTCTGCTGCATGGGCTATATGGTAGTATTTTGATGTAAATAACTTGGTCTCTGAACTTAGCATTTTGACTTTATTGATGTATTGCTTTGTTGACAACTTATCGACGTCGGATCTTGAGATTTGGCGATTGTTGGACATGAAAGTACCACTCGACAACATGACGTTGTTAACTTAATTTTTCCTAAATAAAACAATTACTCGAATGTAAGTTCATACGTGCTGGTAATAAACAATTTCCAAAAGTTTAAACTGACTTTCAGCACAAAAATTCACTAACTTTGAATTTTCGATGTGTGACACACATCTTCATCAGAAGAAGTCCTAAGATGTAGTGATGGACTTGCCCTTTTGCTGAACATTGGCAAATTTTGGTCGAATGAGGGCGTTGTATAAGAAGAAATCGCCAGAACTAAATCGCGATCAAGGACTGGAATTGCCAACCTTATACAACGCCCTCATGCGACCAAAAGTTGCCAATGATCAACAAAAGGGCAAGTCCATCACAACACTTTTGGTCGAATGAGGGCGTTGTATAAGGTTGGCAATTCCACTGGTGTATATATATATATATTTGTGTAACTTGTTGAAAGCGCAAGTTGATAAATATGTAGAAATAATTAAAAATATATGTGAGAACAAATATAAAGATAGCCCTCCAAATATAGCAAAAATAGACGTGTGAATATCAGAGGGGAAAATAAAAAAAATTGTGTGATATTCAAAGTTCTTTTAAGATCTGCAGATAATATGTTAATATGTATTTAAGCAACAACTGGTGTATATATATATATATTTGTGTAACTTGTTGAAAGCGCAAGTTGATAAATATGTAGAAATAATTAAATATATGTGAGAACAAATATAAAGATAGCCCTCCAAATATGGCAAAAATAGACGTGTGAATATCAGAGGGAAAATAAAAAAAATTGTGTGATATTCAAAGTTCTTTTAAGTTCTGCAGATAATATGTTAATATGTATTTAAGCAACAGCTGGTAGCCTCATAGTAAACTCCCCTGATTTTGCAAACCCAGGTTATAGGTTAAATACCACTAATTCTCTATAACACAGTTTTCAATTGAAAAATAGATTACATTATTTTGTGCCAAATTTATTTGCCGACGGGCTTTTCATAAAAGTGGTACCATTGTTTCGAACAAAAGGGTTCCGCCATTACATTGGTAACTGACCTGACAGCATAATAACACTTTACCTGGCAAGTGATTGTCAATAAGTGCCAAAGAAAAAGTTATGTGTAAGCGCACCACTTGAGAAAGTGGTACCATTGTTCTCACGCACCCAAAGTGTATGGTTGTGCGGATCTCAAGCCTATAAAGCAGGCGTTAGCTGTCGATGTACACTTCTTTATCACCCACCTAACTTTAAACTTAGCCGTAGAACTACTGAACCATATTTTGTAACACGGACTACGAAGGGTGGGGGTGGGGGCGCTGCAAAAATCCATCTCCCAAAAGTTCACACATAAACATATCAAAAGTCAAATCCAAATCAAATAATAGAAAAGTGCCAAATTTGCATAAATCCAAAATGGCCGGTTATGCAGGGGTGAAATTTCAAATTTGGTCAAATCTTGCTAAAAACCATACCAATGTATTGCTCTTGTCATGAGGATTCAGAAAAAGACATATCATTTATGAAAAATGTAAGTTAATTTTCTTTCTTAAATTGACTGTTTTACTTCATTCCTGATGTTTCTTCAACTTTTGGATACAATTAAAATATGATGTCACTTTATTTTTTGCTAAAAATTCATTTTCAAGGTGCAGAATTTAACAGGTTTATTCCCATGATTTTACCAAATTTTTCTTTGAAATTTTCACATGTAAAAACATGTTTTGATTTTTTTGGTAAATACCTGGTAGGATTGTGCATATGACTAGCATTCCACTGGTACTCTTTTGACTCAATTATGGGGTATAGCAGTTCTATGACTTAAAAAAATATAAAAAAATCGATTTAAATAACAAAATTTAAAAAAATCCGAGACCAGCTTAAAAATTTGATCATATTTCAATTATTGTAAACGTCCATGGGCTGTAAAATGTGACCTTTGACCTTTTTGCCTATAACTCAAAAACTATTATTTTTCTGAATCCTTATGTTAACAAGATTTGATTAACTTAGAAATTTCACCCCTGAATAAGCGGCCATTTTGGATTTATGCAAATTAGGCACTGTTCACTACTTGGATTTTTGGGAACATTTGATGTGTTACTATTCCTATAATATTACTGTCGAACCCTACGGTGGGTTTCAACAACTCCGCTCAATGGTCATCTTTGATGGTCAGTCCTACATCCGGGTAAGGTGCTGGGGAAATGTTATCAGTGAAAAGAGCGCAAAGATTGGATCCACGATTAGGCGTAAAGGGCGTAAAGACTTAGGGGGCTTCTGGTTAAATAAATTGAATGCCCTTGCTGATCAATTAAACATCAGAATGTATTAGGGGTGGGGCAAAGGGGGAAGCTGCCCCCTATGAGAAATCTGACCGTCCTGATATCTAAGGTTTTTATGCCTTCTTTGTACTTTTTGTTGCCTCGACAACTTGGTGTGTTCCGTGACGATGTGGTACACTGCTGTCTACCGTGTGATATACGACATCCAGGAACCAATGAAATGATGGCACCTTGTGACCGGATACATAAATATCTCTCCTCTATACATGGAGATAGTAGAGTTCTCCCAAATGAAATAAAATAATAATATAATTACCTTAAAAGGGGTAACTTTTGTATGTAGAGATAACGTTGGCAGCATTTTGAAAGTCACTTTGTACAAGTTCCACTTCTATATGAAAATCAATTTCTCACAGTGATATATGAACTTGTAAAAAGTGACCTGCAAAAAGATGCCAAAGTTACTCCCTGGATGCCATAGTTACACCCTTTTGCAATATCTTTTTATGTTCTGCTATGAATCAACGGCAATGTTGGTGAATATTCTTGGGAATATGTGACTACCTCACATTAAAGGGCGCATCAGACAAAAAATGAGAAAGCACACCGGTGAATTATTAGAAATAAATAATATTTTTATTGAACATATTTAAGCATATCATACATTCTGCGTGTAAGCTCAAAATATAAGTATATTTAAAATGATTAAGATTATCAAGAGAATAACAACCTCTGTTCGGTTAACAACGTTTGCACAGTAGTTTTGTGGGACATGAGAGCTCATCAGACATATCGGATTGCATTATAAATACGAGGAATGTCCTTCTGATATCAAATAATTTTGTCTTTTTGAAATTGGCTATATAATACACATTTTATGGCAATTTATAAATCTAATGATATGTACTTACAATTTTCCCTCCAAAAGACCTACATTTATTAGGTCTTTTTTGGGAAGAAGTCAAAATTTTCAATTTTAAATGATCGTCGGTTTTTCCTCCCAGCTACAAATACTTTAAGTAAATTTTTTATTATTAGATTGATAAATTTTACTATGAGGACTGCTAAATTTCAAAAATGTCCCTTTTTAATAATATGCCATAAAATTTGTATTATATCGCGAATTTCAAAAAAAATCAAAATTAATTTGATATCAGAAGGATATTATTTGTATTCAGAATGCAATTCGATATGTCCGATGTTGCTCTCAGGCCGGCACAAAAAATATTGTTCAAAGCAGAGGCGTAGCCAGCTTTCTTGGTCAGAGGGGGCAAACAATTACGTATTATATATATACATATACCGTGTTTTTAAAGAGAGAATGTACAAGTCTTTGAGTAAAAAGACTTTATTGGACAATGTGCGCGCGCAGCTCTACAAATTACACTATTTTGCAAAATTTACACTATTTTGCCCATGATCTGGGTAAAAAAGGGCCCAACGGAGACAATGTGTGCGCGTAGCGCGCAATTTTTTTGTATTTTACACTATTTTAGCCCATGGTCGGGATGAATTTTGGTGGAAAACGGCCTTCTTGTCCCTTTTCTCTTCCATTGCCTTCCCGATTTTCCCTTTCATTTTTTGTCAGAGGGGCACTTTTCTCTTTCATTTTTGTCACCCCACTGGCTACGCTAGTGGTTCAAAGGTGAGTGACCGACCCCTCAACAATCAAAGAGTTTGTTACAAGTATACTACTGGCTTTAGCATAATTACATTTTACATGTGTCACCGTTTTATATAATATATGTCTGGTCATATCAAGATGATGAATTTGTCGCTACATATGTGATGCGATCAAGCAAAATCAGTCGGAACTCGGAAATATTGATTTTGAGATATAGTCAAACAAAGGAAATATTTCCTTTTGTTTCCTCTTGTTTTAGAAACTCTTTAATTCCTCATATCTTTGGAACTGGTTGTTCAATTTTAATGGGGTTTTCTGCAAAATCCAGCTTTGAACATGCTTTTTACTATCCTGTAAGAAACTGAAAATTTTTTATTGCCGAGTTCCGACTGATTTTGCTTGATCGCATCACATATGTTATAGACATTTATGCTGGTTTCATACTTTCCTGCCGCTTGCCGCTTTGACGCTCTGAAGATGATTTTACTTCACTGCGCAATCGCACCAAAAACGCTAGCGGTGACCAGCGGCGAGCCGATATATCGATCACTCCACCGCTTTGAGACGACGACTGCACCGCTGAGAGTTGAATTCAAGTCAACTCGGAGCGGTGCTGCTCTGACGTATGAGAACAAAATACGATTTTGGATCGGTGCTGAGCGGCAAGAGTGGCTTTCAGAGTCATGCCGCTGGCACCGCTCAGCGGTGTGCCGCTCCGCTAGCAGAAAAGTACAAGCGGCATATTGAAGCGTCATGCCGCTCAGCTGCAAGCGGCAGAAAGTATGAAACCAGCATTAGACTATCCTCACATTTGACTGATTTCAATTATGAGAGATTACATTATACATTATTACGGGGAAAGATGTGAGATCATTTCCTCTTGATATGGCCAGAAACAAATCACTGATGAATTTGCATTTGCGCTTATGGTAATATTACTTGAGACGAATAATGTACTACATATACATAATACAAAGTGAGAAGTTGGCCGGATCCCTTACTCGAAGGTGTATGAATATGACCTTGGTTGTGAGAAGATCACTTGGATAAGTTGTTTTGATGAAATTATGACTTGCTTTGTCTTGTTTGAATTCTAGTTGCAGATTCATGTTGCAGTTATGTAAGATATTTCCTGTTTGTTTCAGTTTACTGTTTACGTGTGCGTTATTTTTATGCATATATTAAGAGTTATGAAAATTAAATTAGGTAACAGTTTTTTTTTAGAAGTACGTTATGATCAACTTAATATGTTGCTATCAGCCATATGCATTATGCATGGGTTGCGACACAATGATATCCCTAAGAATTGACAAGATACCATCTGCATTGGTATTCAACTCGGTGTTCTTTGAATTTCTGGTGTATTCAGTTGAAGTATTTGTATTTCTATATCAAATGTGTAATTTTGTAAAGTTGCAAATTTGTATGTTGTTGAATTTACCTTGAATCAAATCAAATCAGAATTCTATGACCAGTGGAGCGTAAAAGAATGTCTTCGGTAAAGGCTGATTGAAAGATATCAAGCAACGTAAATCACAAAAGAGTAATAATGACAACACATCACATAACAGATAATTATCAATTATATGATCATAATTAAATACATTAATTTGATCATTTAATTTCTAATAAAGATGTAAATTAATAATTAACTAATGTTTAAGCTTCATATACCTAATTAAAATTTAGAAGAAAAGGCGTTCACCTTTACAGCTTGAAAAATAAATGTGTAATAAATATTAATTACAACGAGTGTCAGTACAATAATTTTACGTTTGGAGAAAATAAATAATATTTAAAGGTAATAAGTAAAGAGAGATTGAAATGGGACTGGAACACTAGTTCGATAGTCCAAAAATAAGGTTCTCTAGTCCACCTTAAAACTAGCAGACCTTAGGACTAACGGAAACGGACCGATTGAAATGAATAAACATTAGAAGTCTCAAGCATCAATACTTTACAATCATTCATTATTCATTATTCATGAACACTTATGTAAGTCACCATTAGCGTTGTAAATCTTATAATCGTATAATAACGCACACCATGAATAATACAGCACTCTTTTCTTAATCCTGTAAAAAAATAAATATATCTTATAAATAACATTCATACATGTTTACACTACTTGATTACATTTCCCGAATTTATTTTTGATCTTAATAATGGTGTTAATTTCACCCTTGCAATCTTTAAAAATAATAGTGCAAAGACAGTCGCCACGCCCAACCCCATCATTCATCAGGCTTTACTCATGCCAGTTCAGTTGCTCATTGCTCAACTCAAAATTGAGAACATTTTAATGTTGCTGTTATAAGATTTTCATACTTCGCTGAGACTTGATACTTAATCCCGCTCAAAACGGTCCGGGCTATGACCCCCATCATGAAATCTAAGGCGCCTGTAAAATGTTTGGCTCCTATCACATACCTATCCTGCTCCCACTCACTAACGTTAGCTGTCCCAGCGGCGCCACTGTGTATACACGAATTCTATCGGGATTCGGGAATACAAACAATTTAATTAATTTTGTTGTACATTCTTTGAGCACCATATTTAAAGCGAATTACCAAAGTATTCTAGCCAATACTTTGATTATACTATTATGCAATGTAACGTTTGTAACGCCATTTGTGTTTAACTCATTGTAAATATTTTCGTACAATTTGCAATCATTTGTATAACTTTTTTTCAACGGATACGTGTTTAATGGCTCTTAAAGATAGGCAGAAGCGCCAAAATGATTTTATACTACACCAGCTAAAAAAACATAAAATAACATTAAAACTTTTAGATCTTTACACTGCCAGTTTTACATCTAAGTGCCCATTACTTTCTCAATAGAAAATATATATTTTCTGTTATTATAATGCCAAATCGTTTCACAAAAAAGTCTGTTTAATTCAAACATTTCTATACGATTTTATGGTCACTATGGAGGACTTATACTATAGAAAAAAAGTCAGCCTTGGTGTGGTGTTCCACAGGGATCGAGGGTAGAGCCATATTGTATATTAAGGACTTTGCACAAAATACGTTCTTTATTAACATAGTGAGAAAAGCTTAAGCTTAGTATATAATTTTGATAAATGATCCATCTTTGTAAGCGTCTATGGTCAATCACTCACACTGCCTTAGTACATCAGATATGAAATAGGTGGTTTTTACATTATGTGTGTTTTCTACGAGGCGTGTGATAATAATAAAGACAATTCTTGTGGTAAAGCACGCCAGTTATCAAAACTCACTGAGTTCCGCTCACTAACCATAACTAGTGGAATATCGTCGTCAATTTCTGCTATTAGCATAAAAAAGACGTACCATAATCACGATGTTGCCTTTTTTCCTGCATATTCACTGCAAGTCTGCAACAAGTCTTGTTCGCCACCATAGAAGCACCAATTTCCTTTCACTTAATTTGTCCATATGTACTTGACTCTTAAATTAAATGTTTCTCATTGGTTAAGGGGGTACTACACCCCTGTGGTAAATTTGTGACTATTTTTGCATTTTTCTCAAAAAATAATAACATTCTGGTAACAAAAGTTATGTATATTATTGGGGCAAGGAATCCAATTACTACACTGAAATTTCAGTGATTCCAGACAAGCGGTTCATTATATATGATCGGAAATGAGGTACATCCTAGCTGTACCTCTTTTCCTATCGTAAATAAAGAACCGCTTGTCTTGGGTCACTGAAATTCCAGGGTAGTAATTGGATTCCTTGCCGCTATAATATACATAACTTTTGTTACCACTGTGTTATTAGTTTTTGAGAAAAATGCAAAAGTAGACACAAGTTTATCGAGGGGTGTAGTACCCCCTTAAGTAACACGTTTCATGTGTTATATAATAGAGCGTCCTAATACTAACCAATATCATGATATAATATTGATCATTGACCGTAATACCCTATCTTTATTAAATATGAATGGATAGTTCTTTGTACAAAATAAATCCATTCATTTCAGGACGCTTCTGATTGACCAGTTTTGAGAAACATAATCGTTTAAAAATTAAGCCAAAACTTATTTACTTGTGGCTTCCACGCCCAGTTACTTTTATCTTCTGCCCACTCTGGTAAAAAGTTCACTGTTTTGTGCTGCTAACTCTGACATTTGCTGTCTCCTCCCGTTATTACTCATTTCGGCACGAAGAATATCGAGCATCACCAAACCAGGACTGAAAGCTAATGGTGATCCATTGTTTCGCTTTATTAATCGATCTGAAAAAGTAAAAACAGAAGACATTCACACTTAATAAAATAAATAATTTTTGTAAACAGTTAATCATGTTAATTGGGAACACTCGCTATCATACTAAACACGCAGATTATGGATTATTAGGGCACATGGCATTGGAGGACGGAATTTCAGTATCATTCACATTGCGGCTCGCGGATTAATAAATCAATTGTATTATAATATCGAGGGTTGAGAACCAAAAATGCCATTTAGAGAAAAACAGGTTTTATAACCGGATGTTGTATCCTATTCATTATAACAAATGTCAATTATGATATAAGAATAGTGAAATATTCTTTAGTATTCCTTTAAGGGGGTACTACACCCCTCGATAAATTTGTGTCTATTTTTGCATTTTTCTCACAAACTAATAACACAGTGGTAACAAAAGTTATGTATATTATAGGGGCAAGGAATCCAATTACTATACTGGAATTTCAGTGACCCAAGACAAGCGGTTCGTTATTTATGATAAGAAATAATGTACCGCTAGGATGTACCTCATTTCCTACCATATATACTGAACCGCTTGTCTTGAGTCACTGGAATTTCGGTGTAGTAATTTGGACCCTTGCCCCAATAATATACATAAGTTTTGTTACCAATGTGTTATTATTTTTTGAGAAAAATGCAAAAATAGTTACAAATTTACCACAGGGGTGAAGTACCCCTTAAAGCAATAAATGTGTGATTTGTATAAAAAATAGATTCCTATTTAAATGTTAGTTTTTACTGATGGCTACTGATCGCATTGTCTCCTTTAATTTCGAGCCAAACAAATAAGGTAAAACGAAGAAAATTGGTACAGGGTGTCCCAAAAAAAAGAGGTCCCTCATGTCGCCCTCTTTTTCTCCTATTTCTGAAAAGTTGACTAAATATATTTTGGTATGTAAAGAAACCTTTAAACCGTTAGCTTTAATCAACCAAAACAATTATTTCAATCGGCTCACAACTTTTGAAGATATGCCCTTTTGAATAAAAGTACCCGTTTTTCACTCTGTCCACGGATAGCAAACAGAGTGCTTGGGATGGCTCATGCTGTGGAGTGGCCTGCACGATCACCAGACCTCACACCACTTGATTTTTTTCCTTTGTGGCAAAATCAAAGATCTTCGCAAACGTATTACTGAATGCACTCGTATCAGGCGCACAAGGATGGTACGCAACGCAATTGATGCAATGAGGACCAGGGCTGAAACCTGTATTCGCAAAGGAGGCAACCAGGTAGAGGACAGAGCAGCACAGTAAACTCACTTCAAAGACAAACCAAACAGCCTTTTAGGGCTACCTTTTATCCTAAAAAGATAAATGACTTATGTTGTAAATAAAAAAAAAGAAAGCAAGAAACAACAAAGTAAGAAAGTAACTGAAATTTGCAATCTGAGTTACGGCGTCTAACTTTCAATGTTGTCAATGGTGAATAGAATGTGTTATTATTAATCTCTTTACAATAGAAGCTAATGACCACTCAATTATCTATTATAGTTCTGTATCTACACTAAAGTTGTGTTCACATGGTCGGAAATAAGTCACTTATTACCGGTAATAAGTGACGTATTACCGGTAATAAGTGACTTATGTCCGACCGTGTGAGCATGAACACGACTTAGAAAAATACCTTGAGATGTATTAGTGTGTAGTGCCTAGCACTTCAACTAATTGTTAACCTCAAGTGGCCCAGGTTAAACTCTCTTTGGAATATATAAATAGCGACTATAATTGTGCAGGCCAGAAAGACCTATCTCGGTCTTTAACCAAATTTAGTTCGAACCAGAAAGCAAGTTAGCAACAACTCAGAGTTGATGCTTTCTGGTAAACTGCAAATTGCAATATTGAGATGTGGCTAAGTAGAATTGTGCTATATGTGACCGTACACCACGAATGAGCCGTAAATGTCCTCAATTGTATTCTGAGTTACAGTGTAAAATGGGCATGAAGGTCGTATTCATAGGACCCTCAATTTGGTGCTACGTGTACCTCATTTAATGAGATACACGTAGCACCAAATTGAAATACCTATGAATATGACCTTCATGCCCATTTTACACTGTAACTCAGAATACAATTGAGGACATTTACGGCTCATTCGTGGTGTACGGTCACATATCTGCAATATGACGTTTGATTTGGTTAAATTTATATGATTGGAAGGATCTGTGGGTGCTGGTGATTATTTTGGTACCAAAATCTCAAAATGACAAAAAAGCGAGTTAAGACTTTCTGGTTCCTAACCCTCAATATGGCCTAATCGAATGGAACTGAATCACGTTAGTCTCATTTGCACAATTGCAATAATCTATTTCCAAATTATAAGTTAGATTGCTTGAGCGGTTATGACATGAGAAGCAAATGATAGTACATGGTGTAGTTACCATATTTTACCAAGTTTAAATCGTGGGTATTTATGACAAAGGGTGTACGTATTTTGAATTGAAATCCGAATAGGGTAATATGGTTCCGTAAATATTTTTAAAGGTAGACGCAGACGACGCAATAGAACCCCCTAGATGTTGAACATCACGTATTTCTGGTTCAATCATTTCTTTAGGATAGCACAAGTCTATGATGCCATAGACATGCTATGGAAGGATGAAATTCGATACCCTTTTGCTTACTTCAGCTGTGGCGAAAATCTTAAACCAATACTTTAAGTCTAAATATGAGTATTTTCAAGGACTGGATGTCCATCAGGAGTACGTACTCAGAGATCGGAGAAGGAATAAAGTAATAAACTAAATGATAGAATAAAGCTTAAGTGGTGCCAATCCTAAACATTCGATGAAATATTTTTGAAAAAACATAGAAAACAACTTTCTTTCTGTTATCAACAAAACTGCCTTTTCTGGGAATAACACTGAAAGTGGAGAGATTAATTTCAATTTCAAAGCGCTTTTTTAACGGTTGGCTTAATATATGTGGCCTATGATATATAGCCGCATTGCAGATGCTTATCTTCCATAGGCTACTCAACTTGAACTCCATGATATGACATATTCGCGGGTTACCGTTCACAAAACATGTATTTGTAATTTATCTGGATTTTTGTTTGAAATAAAATACAATCGTTGTATAATTCTATGAAATTAACAATGGTTCTTGAAGGAAGACGGCTTCGACCATAATGCCGATCTTCACATCATCTCCACTTTTTTTTTATCAACATTATCTATTATTTGTAAGTAAATGTGATGCGATCAAGCAAACTCAGTCGGAACTCGGAAATATTAAATTTTCAGTTTCTTTTAGTATTGTAAAAAGCATTTACAAAGCTGCATTTTGCAGAAAAGTCCAATGGATTAGATTATAGACGAATCTCACGAGCCAAGTCATGGTCAGGATTTGGTCGGCCATTACCGCGCTGCACCAAACTGGTGTTTTGACCACCAAATTGTGCGAATAAAAGCCACCTAACGCCTAGAGAAGATGCAAGGACGAGGAGGGTTAACAATAGAGATAATTCCGCAGGTAATCCCGTCGCATCTATTCATACATACTCCTTTTGTTCGCAAGAACTAGACATACCGTTTGATATGGTGTATGACTTTATTTTCTTTATATCGTACGTGTAGAAGCTGTGTGTTTTGCTGAAGGGAATTCTATTGTGTTGTAAACTTTCATCATTCTTTTGTCTACGTGTGTTTTCGCCGCAGCCACAGGTGTAAAACGGGTGATGGAATGCAGTTTAAAATCCCCACCAAGGCCGAATCATTTCACATTTTGGGTGCATTGTTCGGGGACCCAGTTACGGCTGCCAGTGAGGTGTAGGAATGCGTGAAATGAGATTCGTCTATAATTGAAGAAGCTTCTGTTTAATACCCGGATGAATGATAATCTATACAAACGTTTGAGTTGCCCATTGTTAGGTAAATAATACCCAGCGTTCTACCCGTATTTTGATATCATAATATACCGTTTCCATTTCAGCAAAATATGGTATTTGTAAAGTGTAAATCAATTAATAAGAAGAGTGAAAAATAGATATGATCGACATCATGGTTGATCACATTACACAGTTAAGTCTGTTATTAGACAAAACATCTTAGACATGCAGAAGCTGAAAAGCTGATGTAATACGGGGGTGACCGTGTGGACGCACTTAGGGTGTCGGACTCCAAGACAATTCGAGCTGTCAGACCACCAACAAAAGGGCTGTCAGCTGACACTCCAAGTTGTACAACAATTCTTTTACGGGGATGGGGGTAATTTGAGGCGTCAGTGATTAAAAACAGTCGAGTAACGTGTGGACACACTTTAAGTGTCACTATTTCAGTCTTAACATAGCTATAGTGTTACTTACCAGTGTCCATATGCAAGGTATTTTGTGTATCATCAGCTTCTACAACATCTGTATCTAATTGTTGGCTGTACTTCCTTTCTTTTGATCTGAGAAATTCTAATAGTTCTTGTCTAACGGATGGAGAAACTGGTGATGTAAAAACACTTTGTACTAGACACAAGGCGAGAAACATCGCGATGAGTTTACTCTGTTGTAAAGGTATCTCCATTGTAATTGGGTATATCTGAAAAATACAACGTAAACAGAACTGTGAAGACATGCGTATGAAATCAGTGAGGTACTTATACTGATGAATTTATTTATTAATATTATGGGTGTAAATTAAAATGGAGGATGATACTTGATGACGTCATCCACCTACTTCTTGGAAACTACCCTAAAGGTGTAACATACTTGAGCTCATTATCGGAGTGTGTTGTTTTATGACCCATTCAAGTAAATTTATGCATTCATTATGTGATGTGATTTGTGAAAAACCTTCACATAGTGACATTTTTAATTTGTCAGTTTTGTAAACAAAACACATGGAAATTTAGAAATCTTTTTAGGCTGGCCAATGACCAGCTGTAACAGTACTCTCCTCCACATTAGAAATTCATTTTTTTTCTTGCTCTGGCACAGTCATTTATCAAATCAGTAAAATCTAAACTTCTGGCGATGGTGAATTCCACAGCAAGAAAGCAGAAGCTGCTGAGCCTTTGTTGTGTTATTGTTGACCGGATTGAGTTTTCAGATGTGAGACTGATCACGGCTGAGATACATTAATTAAGTAGAATGTACTAGAATGATGGTTCACTTGACTTGGCTTGACTCTTGCATTTTTGCTTTCAAGTTTTAGGGCCCCACATTTTAGAGCTAGTTTTCTTTCATTGTATTTATTTATTTATTTATTTATTTATTTATTTATTTATTTATTTATTTATTTATTTATTTATTTATGTGGTAATTTCACTAATAATAATATATTTCGCTCCTATATTTTATAGTTGAGCACTTTATCTAGTGATGGTTTCACTATAATTTCTTACTATTTATTTATTTATTTATTTATTTATTTATTTATTTATTTATTTATTTATTTATTTATTTATTTATTTATTTATTTATTTTTTTTTTTATTTTTTTTATTTTATTTTTTTTTTAAATATATTTATTTATTTATTTATTTATTTATTTATTTATTTATTTATTTATTTATTTATTTATTTATTTATTTATTTATTTATTTATTTATTTATTTATTTATTTATTTATTTATTTATTTATTTATTTATTTAATTCTGGGGGCCCAGGCCCATCCAGCTTAATAATAGTCGATGAATATCACTCACTTAAACTCACTGACATTAAGATAGGATACATGTTGCCAGAACCTGAATTTTCCTGCCTAATTAGTATCAATATATCATTGAAACATGACACCTTGATGTTTTGCAAAAGTTCATTCTACAAATCATATGCTTTGAAAACTTGCGTAATTTATTGTTGTTAATGAATTATGTACGTTTTACAAAAATGTTGTGGTTTCAGCCCCCTTTGCAACATAACTCAAGAACTACTGGACCTACAAAAGTATATCTGTGATATTTGAACTCTTCTACATACTCGCTATGAAATGAGCAATGCAGTTTTGCCAAAGCTCACTACCATTCGCAAGATGCTGTGAACTACCAAATCGCAACAGTTCAAAATTGTTGATAACCTTAAAACAACAGCAACATACTAAAACAACAACATACTAAGGGAGTGTTCAGAAATACTTTGGTGGGGGTGTGGCAAATGTGGAATTAAGAACATCAAATCGTGGATAGATGTTGCCAGCACTCGAATTTGTATTATTATGTCGAATTTCAAAAAATCCAAATTATTTGATATCAGGACATTGCTCGTATTCAGAATGCAATTTGTTGTGTCTGATGTGCTTTCAGGTCCCGCAAAAATACCGTTCAAAGGTGGGTGACCGAACCCTTAAAGCTACTATATTTTTTTTAATATAAAAATAACATTTGCATTATCAGATCGAGCAATGAAAGATTTCTATAGCTGAAGGAAAAGAACACTGTGGGGTACCACAACTTGATTAATTACAAAATATAACTAATATCTTTCTTGTATGGTCCCATATTTCCCATCGATGATGTTTTAAGGATTTTATCTACCATTAAACATAAACATTTTCCCGGATATGTAACATATATTGACATATAGAGACTGACATCTTCCATCACCTATATCTCTCACGTGGAATTGCTTATATTATACATGAAAGTTAAAAGCATGGCTCCAAAAAGGCCAAAAATGCCTCCAATGATCATGCATTCCCAATGGACCATTGTCTCGCGGAACAACCATAGTTCCCCATTAAACATGTTAAAGGTGTTCAGATTGGACAAATTGACACGTACATGGGATAAATAGCCTTATTATAGCTTTGTCTGGAGCTGAGACGAATATTCGTCTCAGGTCTGGAGTCAGGCAACCATTTGCTTCGAGATTCAGATATAAGAGATTTTTACTTTATTTCATTCATTTGCCATAGGCGTAGATCCGGGGGATAAATCCCGCAATATTTTGCCAGGGGGGTGGTCCATACAATCACCCCCCCCCATGTCGACGCATGTGTGTGGGTTTTTGACCAAATTAACCTCATACCATATTTGGCCATTTTAGCCCCCAACGTGCCAATTTTTTTGCGGAATTTATTTCACTTTTGCACCAGGTTAGCTTCAACTTATGGGAATATTTTCCACGCGCTTCGCGCGCATTTCCACCATTAACTCATTCTGTCAACAAAAGGTACTGGATTCACCATACTTCAAGAATATTTTTCCAACCCCATCCCCAAATGTATGTCAAAAAGAAATCTACGCCATTGTCATTTACAGCAACTGCTATTATCTAAAGTGTAAGTGAAGTACGAACATCTGGTTCTGAGTCATTGATGTTAACCTTTGAAAATGAAACTAATCCATGTAATAACTTATTGATTGTTCTTAAGTGATGTTTTCTTTTAGATATGAACGCAATTGCATCAGACGGAAATCTTAAACCATAAAAAACGTATTCTATGGGACACATTGCACAGTTTTCCAGTTCAGTGGTTTAGAGAAAGTATTAAAAGATAATGGCCATTCATACTCAGCTACACTAAACACAGTTTTGCTCAATATACATCATTTCCGCCGTGAGCTGCTATATTTAAAGAGAAATATATAAATGCAATGAAGATGGGTTGAAATCAATCAAGAACGAGCGTTCCTGTTCATATTCATAAGTAAACAACCTCCTTGAATAATGACCATTATTCAACAACGGGTGATTGTATTACAAATCTGTAAAATGCGTTGGAAGCAGAATTTATTTCTGCACATTTTGACACCTCATTTCTAGCAATTGACTAAATATTGAATTAATTTAACCCAATGTAACCCAAGATTTGAAAGTAAATCTGTGTAATGATATCTGAGTTTTTTTGTATTGTATGTAAGTGCAACTTTCAAATCTGGACCTCACTACATTAAATTGACTGGTGTTTTATTGTTTTCTGGGCTATCGTATCAAATGAGGTGTCACGAATTTCCAAACAACTGCTCCTATGCTCACGATGATTTAACTTTTGATATCAAATTTGGTATCAACCTTCGAAGGAAAGTATATAGAAAATTATTATATAAATTATTTTGCCATAAACTCATCAGACTCTGATTAAATGGGGATGGAACTACTGGACACTTTTTAATTTGGATGTGTTTATAACCGAAGTACACTGCTAATGTGAGTTAAATTGTTAAAGTGGTGCCAATTATATGTACTATTTATTCCATAAACGTATACATCTTAAACGGTACTCAACGTTACACGCGAGGAAGTTTTGATATTTAAACTGAATATTATGAATATAATCCTAGAAATTAGTATAGATGACAAAAACTGAGATGAAAATACTATTGATGCAACATAATGATGAGTATAAGAAGCGCAAGCTATCACTCCCTTGGAGTTAAGCATTGTAAACCTACCATTATTAGGGACTGTGGCTTGTACGACCTTCCATCTTTCAAGGATACTCTTGTTTCAATACTAGTATATCATGTGATCATTCAGGTACTTGTCAACCACTCACTTACACAGACCAAGTATATACTATAATATGACTATAACAACATCAAAACACCGAATCTTTGATCAAACTAAACCCGCCTTAGTGTATAAAATAATAACGTGTTTTCAAGATACTATTTATTACTGCCGTTTGCATTTTTAGTTTAGGGTAACTTGTGGATAGCTCAAAGCTGAAACATTGAATTTATGTGAGAATAATTAACAACGACCTTTCAATGTGAGCACAATACATGCGCGTATTTTTTTTTTTTTGGGGGGGCTTTGGGGCAGCAGCCCCGGGGTAAAAAAGCAGGGGCGGCGAAAATGAAGGGCGGCGGAAGAAGAAGGGCGACAAAAACAGGGGCGGCAAAAACGAAGGGGCGGCAAAAGAAATTAGCAACGAAAAAAGGGCGGAAAAATTTGATAAAACATAAAACTTTTGAAAAAATGGTACTATACATAAAAATGTGCTGCTTTTAGGGCGCTAGCGCCTGAAACCTTTTTTTCTTTTTTTTTTTTTGCTCTTCACTTTTCAAACGACCGAGAAAAAATTGGGTCAACCTTTTCGGGCTGTTGAGGAAGGGGCGGCAAAATTGAATTTTCTTCAGCCCCCGGGGTTGGGGCGGCCACGGTACGCCAATGCAATAGCAATGAGAATTATGCGTGAATTAATCAGAACACGTCTGTTATAAGGGAGCATTAACTTAATTATCAAATGTATAATATTCAAAGTTCTTCTAATATCTCCAATATAATTTTCAATCTAATTTCTTTAACGGCTTGAAATTAAAGTGTGAAAAATAGACGACGTTATAAAAAATAGTAAAATGAAATGAAATACGCCAATAAAACACCTTGAGGATTCATCTTTGACGTGTCGAGTGCAAATTTCCGTGTCATATCTGTTCTACAGTGATTCAACATATTGGGAAATATAATTTAGTTTTGCAATGCAGTGAGGTGTTGAAATTTATAATGTGTTTACTTGATTTTTACAAAACAATGAAACTCACTATTTTGTTGTTTAATTCAGTTCAGTTCGATGTCATTTTCAATCGACGAAAGGTTAGTTAACCTTCATTATTATATGCTTATATGGAATTGAAATTGGCTTGTTCCAGTTGAAATCCATACACCCGCTGTAGAAGACATGACCTTAAAGGCCCATTCAGTGATTTGCTCATCCGGACGATCGTAAAAATCATCAAAATTCAGATTTTGGTACCTTTGTAATTGGCATAGATGTGCTAACATAGCCTGCTAGTGGTTCGGTCGAAAGCCGTGTATTTTAGACAAAATAAAGCATTTACATGAATCTGGACTTTTGATACTGACAGTACAAAAAGTCCGACTCGAGATCGAAAGAAGCTCACTCTCCACCGTACCAACACGCGTTGCGTATTGTTTCTACTACTATTACATCAGTAGCTACTATTTTAAACAAAATACACAATTTTAACTGTTTTTCATATTTGAATTGACCGTTAGTTTGCCTGAATTGCCTCGGTGACCTTTAATTGCTTATTTTGTTTTCTACTACAAAAATTAAGCGTCTGTTTTAAATCAATTTAGACTCTACTTCCCCCGTGTTAGAAACACTGGACTAGGAAGTTTTTCCAGTCGATTGGTGGCGCACTGTACGAACATCTCGATTTTCTCGAGTCGATCTGATTTGAGTTAGAAAACCTTTCTAAAACTTCTGTTTTTTGACTAATTTGTCGATGTATTCAGGGGAAAAGTGGTTTAATGAAATTATGTAGACTTATTCTTTATTTCTAAGCAACTCTGACAAATTTCCATTTTTTAATGTTCCTGTGAAATCACTGAAAGGGCCTTTAATTTTCCACACAGGGGGTGCGAATTTCAAATGGGGTTTCCTGAATGGGTGATTCCATTTAAAATCTACACCCCCTATGTCAGAGATTACGTTCATGTATTCTGTAGGGGATATCTGGATGTCAACTGGAATAGCTCATTCTTTCAAACGAGCCAATTTGAACTGATGGAAGATCGGTCTTTTATGGATGCTTTAGCTAGCCAAGTTGTAAACATTTCAAGACGTGACGAATATCTACATGTTTGTGCGGCTTCAAATTTCAAATAATTATTTCAAAAATCCACGGATGTACGAGTAATTCATTAACGCTCTGAACTTGAGTCGTGGTAACAAGTGACCTACATCTGTGCAAAAAACCCTCGAATGTCCATCGAATGCGCTCCTTTAGCGGTAACATTTTGATACAGGGCTCTTTGGTAAGATGAGAACAGCACTTTACGCTAACTGTAAATCTTACGTTAAAAATGGACAATGACTCGGTGACATTCTCTTGGGAACCAAGATGACTGCACTAAGAAAACACTATATCAATATCTCACACATTTCTCAACACCTACTGCTTTCCACTTTCCTTTAATAAAACAAGAGTCAGTAAGGTTTGCCCAATCACTACGTATAGGGCAATCTCATACTTAGCACTGAAGTGATACGTACACTATTTATAGGTTTTTAAAGTATCACAATAATCTAAGTATATACTTTTGAATCATAAAAGTTTCTTAAGAGGCCTTTAAGCGGTCCTGTATATGTAATCCCTTAAATAATCCTGCAAAGAACTAAAATGGTTCAAGGAATATAAAACCTGGTAGTAACACTCAAATTAGCATGTGTACTATTGTTATTCAAATGACCCATTGGTTCTTATCAAGATAGTTTAAATAAAAGAGCTTTTAATAGATATAGAGTAGCGACAGGCTATTCATAAAAGTGGTACCATTGTTTCGAACAAAGGGGTTCCGTCATTAAATTGGTCACTGATCCGGCATCATATTAACGCTCTACACAACAGGCGAGCATCAATAAGTGACCACAATACAGTCATGTGTAAGGGCAGTCATGTGTAAAGTGGTACCATTGTTCTCACGTATCCCAAATGTGTGCTTGTGTGGGTCTTAAGTCTATTAAGGAGGCTTTAGCTGTCGATGCAATCATCTTTACCACCCACCTGACTTTAGGCGCTTCATTTAAATAAATTGAATGCTCTTGCTGATCGATTACACATCAGAATGTATTAAGGCTGCCATGTCCACATATCTACATTACTCTATAATGGTAATCGCTATACGTATCATGTAAGTATAAAGGCCTATATAGGCCTATAACGGTTGTTTTTTAACAAATTTCCATTTAATTTTATTTTAAGAAGGAGATTGGTATAGAAATAGTGGCGTACCCAAAGAGGGGAGGGGGTTGGCGAGGGGCACATTCAACCCTGTGAGAAGTCTTACGAGGGGAGGAGGGAGGAAGAGGGGAAGAGGGGATATGTAGAATGATAAGAGGCTGGAGGAAGGGAGAAAGAGGAAGAAATGAAGAGATATGATAAAGACAAGTAGATAAATAGAAATATAAGGAAAATGATGGGAATGAGAGAGGGAGGGTGAGAGGGGACAAGGAGAGCGAGGGAGTGATAAAGTGTAGGCCTAGGAAAGAATAAGTACAGAGAAGGGAAAAGAAAGGAATGATGCACACCGACATCGCCTGGCTAATAATTACTTGGACACTGTGTGATGAATACATTTAAAAATAATTATTAGGCCTATATAATAACTAAACACATAACAGCACTGGGCAGCCATTCGATGATGTCAATGCCTTTATTCGTTACGTAATTAAAACGCCCAGTCAGATGTATTTCACACCTGCCAAACACAAGTCACCCAATTTCGAAAACTGGATGTTGAATGTACACTCTCATGAATATTGATTGGCAACATTTTCCAATATGACAGCGCTCTAATCGGAAACAATAGAACAATAGACCCTGCAGAGCGTTGGTTTAAATACCCAGTTTTAGCCAATACAGAAACACTTCAACATACATTGGTGTGCTTCAGATATTATGTATAATGACAACACACAAACAGCACACGAAATAGATATTTTCAGAGAATAAAATGTGTACATTTACACAGGTGATTTGCATTTTGAGTATCTTCATTTTTCTTTGTTAATTTTTTCCTTCTTTCTTTCCTCATTGCCATTTCTGGTCTTTTTAAGGTACTGTCGCAAATGTGTACCGTTTCTTTCAGCACCATCGTGGGAACACTGACACAGTTCCAATTGACTGTAAAAGACTAACAATTCTCCGTATCACGTACTCAATGTAGTATGGTACTGATAAGAGGCGTTTCTTTTAATTCCCGAGTTGCAAGTCTACCTACATTCAATCGCTGTATAAATACGAGCAAGAGTAGTTTCCTTATATTTGATTCTAAACACATATATTTTATTCCTAAGAATACCAAATATTTTGAGTTTAAATGCAATTGTCTACATAATTATTTTATTAAATATTTGTAGGAAATCATTAAAAGAATGTGTATTTGGTTCATGTTTTATTTGCCTTATTAAAGGGGTTTGGTCCAATCTTTTCATGTTTTGTCATTTATCTTACATTGAGACCAACCATTAAAACAATATTTTTCTAAAATTTGAATTTGTGCAGAAATCAAGCGAGTAATTTCCATATTTCAATTCTCTGCTCTATCACAAGACTCCTCCACCTGGACATAATTCCCTCAATAATTCGCAGTAGACGAGGCAAGACTGGGTGGTCAACATTGAACATGAGTGTCGTTCTTCGTATTGTTACTGCAAGTCCAAGGAAAACAATCGGTTTTTTTCCATTAAAACTGAACTGTTCTAGACCCTAGGCATATGTAAAGATTTAAAGTCAAATTTGATCTTCAGTTGGTGCTTCATCATCAGTGTGTATGTATCATCAACTAAATTTTTATATCATAACAGATAATGAACTTCGTCAAAATTTCACAAGTAAAGAGGGTGAAGAGAGAAGTTGAAATTTTCACAATTATCAATGAGAAATGCCATTTTTTTCTCCCCAGTATTGATAATTCATAGTTATTTCATTCATGATGCAGTCATGTCTACAGTAGAATTCATCTCGACCTTTGCAGGACTTAAACCCCATTAAAAGCTATTAAACCAAGATAACACTCATTGAAGCAGCTCAACTGATTAAATCAGATCTTCTCTGGTTGTGCACAAGTGTCTGTTTTCAATGTGCGACATCGCAATAAAGCTGGTATTATAGCTTCAGTTGGGTAACCGAATATAAAGGAAACGAAAGGAAACAATGGTATGTGTACCTTTGTTCACGAAATGAGACAAAGACCTGCTTTGAGCAACATAATGATTGTTGACTTAACACGGTTTGGAAATAATTTCTTCATATTTTTGATGTTATCTGTCGTTTACATATCCTTCCTAAAACACAAAAGTGCGACCCTCTCCAAACATCTAAATTAGCTAAAAATTTAGGACATGTTACAAAACTATATTTTCTAGAACCTATTTAGAATAGTTTAAATGTAGCTTTTACCGTTTTTGTGGTATCCTTCAGAAGTGAGCGGTCCGATACCAATATTTTCGGTCAAATCTCCATTCAATTAACACGGGGAGTTGGCTAGCTATGCCTTGCCCTCACTCATATTTTACAAAAGTGCGACCATTTCTGAACATCTAACGTAGCTGTAATTTTAGGTCATGTTAGAGAAATATATTTGCTAGAAGTTTTGGAGAATAAATAAAATATTGGCTGGTTATTTTTCACACAGTGATGTTAACTAGGCAAGTGTCCATTCTTCCAACATACATCATTTGTAGAGGTCACGCGTCAATGGTGAGAGCACTGTGTATTGTGTATAGGAAAACGGACAGTAACTGCAGTATGTTTCATCATTAAAAACATACAAAATAGAAAAGAACAAAATAAAGTTAGGTGGAGGACGTACAACCAAAGGAATTAGGACTGCAAAAAGTTGTCTTCCTACATAACTGTGACAAAATTACCACTTTACAAAATACTACCAAAAAACAAAAGAAACCCAAAATAATATACAAAAACAGTCAAAAATGAAGAAATATGGTGGATAAGGATTTCGATCGTTGTCACATCTTTAATTAGAGTACATTCATATTGCAGATGTTTCGCCTATTGTTTAGATACTCGTTACGATACACAAACTACGCAAAGATTACTGCAAATTTAATCGTATAATACATGCCTATCAAATGTCAGGCGTAGCTTAAAGAATAGTTTGCGAATGTCGTACCTTTGAAAAGTGGTGGCTCATTTTTAAAATGTTTGAATAGCCGGTTGTGAGCATTTGAAAACCTGAACATCTAAATTGTGTTTAATGAACTCCGACGACTTGTGAAATCCTACGTTGAAGCAGTAAGCCCCTTATAAGCAAAAAGTATCCACCTCTACACTACTAATAGAAAAGTGTCTACTCCCAAAGTGCCTGCGTGGGTGGGCGATCGACAAGAATATTGCTGATATTTCACAAATTTAAGATTATGTGAAAGAAAGTGATTTTGTGGAGAAATTTAGAGAGAAGAATAAAAATATTCCTGATGAAAGAACGGCACGCATGTCTTTTCACATTTGTAACTGATTGATATAGATATTTGATTTTGTTTTATATATAGATACGATGTTAATTAAAATATAAGACAAAGATGATAAATTAGAATCTATTACTGACGAATCAATTAATCATTCGATATAAATTATACTCCCAACCTTCCCCTCTTCTTGCCCAATTTATAGCAGATATACCCACCTTAAGTGACGAAGATAACAAAATACAAGAACTTATTTTGTAATTTATGTCCCTTCAGTCCTGTTGCAGTAACGTAAAGAGTATATCATAGTGGTGGGGAATATGATGCAATATACGCCCATTCTAAAAGTATTTTGAAATATTGAAAGATTATTCTATGATGAGTAATATAATGCCCAATTTGACAGCAGAGGAACCATTCAAATCAGTAACTGTTATGACCCAAGAGACTCTCTAATAAGTGAAAAATATATTTGTTTCATCTTGATAACCAAAGTACCTAAAATATCCCTACCTTCTCACTAATTGTTTCGTATAAGTACTTCCTTTAATTTTCATACTTTTAACAAAATATGGTAGAACAATTTCTTTGACAGTAATCTCGTTATTGATTCTTTTGATCTTCTCGCAGTTTATGTTTATATAAGGAAACAATTGTCAGCTATAATTGAATAAATCAAATTCGGCAGATTTTAGTCAAAGAAAACTGGTGATAAATTCATATTCATAAAGCACATTTGATAGAAAAGTCTAAAATTAAATCAAGTGTTAGAGATTACCACCTGCCTGCTACGCATTTGACTGTTTCTTAGAAATAGGTATTAAAAACCTTTTTTGAATTTGAAATTAAAATGAAATTAAAGTATATTTTTCCTAATCAGTGTTGGCGTATGCATTTGTACGTTTTTACTTATTGGCGTCAATAAGCCATCGATATTTTCACAGTGGAAACAAGCGTGATTTCATTTTATTGAAAGTATTTGCTAGAATTACCACAACTGTCTAAAACTGTCAGATTTTGATCCTCTCTACCAAATTCCTTCACTTAAAGCATAGGTCCTAAAAAGTATTGTTGATTGCATACAACTCGATGACGCATTCAAAATAGAAGAAAATAATTTCAAATCAACTGTATAAAAATCAAATGAAGTGATTGAATTATTTAATCTCGCATCTTGTTTAAGAGTGGATGTACAAACTATAATCAAGTCACATGGCCAAACTATAATCAATGTTTGTCTCTTTCCAAGTCTTCCTAGTAATTCCAGCTCCTTACGTGACACTGATAACCAGTGTCACGGAAGTGAAAGTTTGCAAAAGCAATCAGTGGGATGGAATTTTGAGATATTTGAACTATGGGATTAGAGTTTGAATCCTGGATCTCTGTATTTCTAGAGTAGTAGTGTCAGGTCTGAGGTTGCTGGATCTTGTGGTTAGAACATGGATGTTGGCAGTAGGTCTACTGACACACTACCATCCTACCACGCGAAACCGTGTAGATGAAGGGACAGCTTACATATCAGATTTGCCCAACTACTTGCCCAGGAAACATTGCTGTCCAAGCAGCATGTTGCTTACGCAGGCAGAACATGTAACTCTTCCGAATTTGGCAGACTAAGATGACTTTATAAAACAGCAGATGAAATTTTACTTTTACACACAAAAGCTACATCTAATTTGACAATATTTCACCGGGCGAAATTTCATCCGGAGGAAAATACAAATATAATATCAGCAATAGCCTTGTCGATCACCCACCCACGCAGGCACTTTGGGCGTAGACACTTTTCTATTAGTAGTGTAGAGGTGGATATTTTTGCTTATAAGGGGCTTACTGCTTCACAAGTCGTCGGAGTTCATTAAACACAATTTAGATGTTGAGGTTTTCAAATGCTCACAACTGGCTATTCAAACAATTTAAAAATGAGCAACCACTTTTCAAAGGTACGACATTCGCAAGCTATTCTATAAGCTACGCGTGACATTTGATAGGCATGTATTATACGATTAAATTTGCAGCACTCTTTACGTAGTTTGTGTATCGTAACGCGTATCTAAAATGATTGGCAACACATCTTCAATCATTAATGTACTCTAATTAAAGGCGTGACACCATCGAAAGCCTTATCAACTATTTTTCTTCATTTTTGCACTTTTTTTGTTTTTGTTTTTGTTGTTTTGTTTTGTTCGTTGGTTGGTAAGGTGGTATTTGTCTCAGTTATGTAGGGGGTTAGGGTTAGCAGGCTTAATGCCATTGTTTGTACCTCCTCCGCCTTACTGTATTTTCTTCTTTTCTATTTTGTATGTTTTTTAATGATGGAAATAAATAGAACTATGAGCTTTCGATACTAGTAAGAAAAAATTGGTGTTTCTCATTGATAATTGTGAAATTTTAAACCTCTCTTTTCACCTTCTTTACTTGTGAAATTTCCCGGGGAAATTTCGACGAAAATTATTATCGTATTCTGTTGTGATATAGTTGATGATGATAGATTGAGGCATACAGATGATGAAGCACCATCTGAAGATCAAATTTGACTTTAAATCTTTAGTATATGCCTAGGCTTTGCAACCTTTTTATGGAAAACAACTGATTGTTTTCCTTGGACTTGCAGTTACGATAAGAAGAACGACACTCAGTGGCGTAGCGTCATAGGGGCACGGGGTGGGGGTGTGGTTGGTGGTGCACGTGCCTCCATCGATCTGAAATTTTAAAATATCTCATAGGAAAATAGCCGAAAAACGGCTTGTGCTCCCTGAATCAGATCCGGTGGCCCCCAATCATGGTCGACCCCCCCCCAATGTGATGACACACGCTACGCCACTGACGACACGCATGTCCACTGCGAATTATTAAGGGTGGAGGAGTCTTGTGATAGAGCAAGCAGAGAATTGACGGGCGTCGCACCATGATCGTGAGACGGTGGGTTGAAACCAAGGAGCTTGTATAACATGGAGGCTCAATATATTACGTAAGGCATTGTTTTGATTTGCCGACAAGCTATTCATCGAGTGGTACCTTTTGTTCATGACGAAAGGTTTCTACCATTAAATCGGTAACTGACCTGATCTGTTTCTTTTTGTCTTCCTCCCCCCCTCTCATCGCCCATCCGCTTCTCTTCTTTTAATATTGATTGGCAACATTTTCCAATATGTCAGCGCTCAAATCGGAAACAATACATGCTGCAGTCCGTTGGTTCGAACCAACGGGAACCGTCGTATGATGCCGCCCTTAACCGCTAATGCCTCTTACTACCTATGTGTGTACATGGGTACTGGACTATATAGAATGATTTCCAGGTGACTCTACACGTGAATCGGAATCCGCATCAATGCGATCCAATGGGATGCGTTTCAATGTAATCTACTCTTGTTCAGTCACCACACATGGCATCGCGTAATGATCGCCCTACACGCACACGGCTTCGCGCCATGAACGCCCTACTCGCACACGAACTGTAACGAGCATACCGTGGTAACATGGCATGTCGCCCATGGGGATCGACGCTAAATCAGGTACCGCGTGAGCAAACTCAAAAATACCACAAATAGCGCGAGTGTACACAAAAGAAACTTCGCGTGATGTCGCCAGGTCTGAACGCTGTACCGGTGTCAGCTGAATTCAAGTACGCTTAGAGGGCACAGGCATGGGAAAAACTTTACATTTATCTTATACTATGAAAAACACTTTTACAAATATTAATGCAGATGAAAAAGACTTATTGTACTTATGTAAGACAGTATGACTAGTTCGTACACTTGCCCTATATTATCAAACTGAATGTAAAATTCAATAGCTGGCGACAAGCTATTGATCAGCGACGAATGGGATGCGTTGTTTTGTCTCACCCCGTAAAGTACGATCAAGTTAATTGGATAAAAGCCATTTCCTGATAGGTGGCGATTAAAGTTGCAACTACCCTTAGTAATGAAAAATCTAGGTAATAGTAGGGATGACCAATGAACCATCAACTTGATTAGAACACTCCCATAGACATGCAGGGAGCTCAACTGTGCACTGCTTGCACAGACATTTCTAAATTGAGCTCATTCTTTTATTTTTCATAATTTTTCTGTAAAAATTGGAGATGTTAATGCCAATTATGTTTTGTAACTATCCTGCAAATTACAGCATCATAACTTATTTGGTTTTTCTGTAAGTGTGAGTCAAAATTGGTCCATCGCCACAGTGCGCTTAATTGCCAGTGGCCCAGTGCAGCACTGCTCAGAATGGCACAAAATATTCAGATGAAAAAGATCAGGTGAACACCTTGACCTACTGAGCTGTAATTTGGCAGAGTTGTTGTTATTACCTCTATCATACCCTCTGTAAAAAGAAAAAAAAACCGGACAAGTAGATCTCGAGTTAAAAATTAAATCACCAGCTTCCCTTTGGAATTTCCAAACACCTTTCGAATCATGTTAAATAGACACCTTTCTGAACATAAATGTGAAGTTTCATGCTCATTTGTTGTATTATTCACCTGATCTCAACCCTAAACATTTTCTTATATTTATACCATCTGCACTGACTTGCTGCTATACACGCACAGGAGCTGTACTTTTAAAATACGCGCCTAATCAATAATGAGTCTTTCACTCCATTGTTAAAGTACTGTGCTCCCTGTAGCACATGGAGTGACCAGGCCCTGGATGTGATGGTTTTGTAGCACATGACAGTATTCATTCAAGCCTATCAAGGTCTGTTATTAGCCACTTGCTGAATGGCTGGGCATTATCAGCTATCAAAGAGATACCTTATGCTGCTGCCAATCACAATAGAGGTTAAACATTTTGTTAAAACCCCAGAAGTGATATCAGGACAAAGCTGTGCATGTTGGTACTTGATTGTTTGGATTCCTATGTTGAAAGTCCCTTGTAGTACATTAGTATTTTTCTTATGTGTAGTGTATATTGTTGTGGAAAAAAAGTTCACCTGGACTTTTGATTTTGTGCCACTTTGGCCATTATGGATGATTTTTGGCAAATGTTTTCTAAAAGCATGATTTCAGTGCCTCGGTTTGAAGAAATACTTAATGCTATTGACTAGTAAAGTGCCATTTCATAAGAAACCCTTTGATACTTTCACAATATGCTTGTTTCATGTTTGCATATATATTAAAATAAAGAAATATAAAAAGGTAAATATATGCTTATACCAATTTTGCTCACATTGCTATATTTAGACTTTGTCAATTTATTTCGTTCCAATGACCGGTCAGAATGGGAAACTTTGAAAATTCATAATTCGAAAAGTTTTTGACCGATTTTGACCATTTAACCACCAAAATACTTCTGTTGATGAGTTCTTTCCAGAAAACAATCTTTTGTAGCAAAAGGGGCAACATGAAATTATGATGGTCATCCCTAGTAATAGCCATCTTATTGCTCTGAGGATGTGTTTATTCGTATCAATTGTCTGTTATGAGTAGAAACGATTGAAAACGATAGTGATATATTATCTTGTTGTCGATGTCTACATTAATTTACAGCTTTCACTCAACTGTTTGAGTGTTTTCATTGGTCACCTTGCTGGATCATCTAATATCATGAACATATACTTTTCTGCTGTAATTTGGGAGTTAGAAAGCATAATACGTTGTAGTCAAAAGATGAAAACGTGGTCCAATCATGGAACACAATTACTGGAGAACATTGAACGGCTTTGTAAATATAAAGAAAGGGCCGCATTAGAATAGTGTTATAAAATGAGTCTATCCACATATGATATAGTTTATTAACATAAAACACGGTTGGTTGATGAAGTCATTTATTACATTTTCTAACAAAACATTATATAATGTTCAATTCTAGACCTGGACAAACCAACAAGTATCACACTTATATGTACATATATTTCCAGCTCTTTTTAACATAATAGATTTTCGTTCCTTTTCCATATTATTCATCTTTTTCTGTGGTTTTTATGATATTTTTTAATTCTATAAACTGTATATTTGTGTGAAAATTGGGGGCGCTATTTACATATATTTTTAATTTAATTTAGCCAAATAATATATATAAGTTACTTCTAACATTTCATGATAAAAAGTTTTTTGAAAATGTCGTTGTTATTTGTTACTCTTTTTCTGATGTTTTAATCCCATTATACTAATACTTGTAAAGATGAAAACATGATTTAAGATAAATAGCGCCATCAGTGTTCACCTTTTCTTAAAAATGACTTAGTTTTACATGCAGGAGCAGGATGGAAAGTCCGAACACAATTTAGGAGAACATAGAACTGTTTTGTAACTAAAAAGGGTGAAAATTTAATATTGAAATTAGGCGTTCCAATTCGGTATAAATAAACGAGTCAGTGTGCTCTGGTGTGTAAACTTCTCCCTCATACAAACAGGCTCATGTATGTTTTCTAACTATGAGACTATCATGCAGGTTCATTTAACACTATTATTTTTCAGCCCTTTCTTATAATTAATTAAAAAACAGTTTAATGTTCTCCTGTAATTTAGATACAGAATGTGTCCCTGAAATTATGTTAGCTAGCCAGCTATATTCATCAGTTGAGTCAAAGCTATAAATGAGACATTACCCAAGTGCCCAAGAAATTAGATCCGTTTAAAGATGTATAGAAATGAAGGAGGACGAAGAGTCTTTAAAAAGTCCTGGCATATCGCATACAAACCACGAAGGAAATAAAGAAGTTGCAATAAATCAATCAATAGATGATTAAATAAATATAAACAAAATAAATAAATAAATAAATAAATAAATAAATAAATAAATAAATAAATAAATAAATAGATAAATAAATAAATAAATAAATAAATAAATAAATAAATAAATAAATAAATAAATAAATAAATAAATAAATAAATGAATAAATAAATCTGTCAAGTAAATCTAAATTATAAAAAAAAACCCTTATTTTTAGTATGACCCTTTAAACGATGCCTCTGCTTATTTATTTCAATTTTCAAAACAGATATCACCCACGTGACCCCATCTTACATCGTCGCCAGTAGTCATTACAAAAACTATTTGATTGTAATTTTTAAGCACATCGTATTTATAATGAAATGTCAAGTAATGTCCTTTAAACATAACAACGATGTCTATATTTTAAAGGTAGTAACGTGTTTATTTTTAGTACTACTTCACGGAATTCGGAAGTCCAAACATATGTCTTCTTGCTCTTCACACCATAAAACAATTAATGGATTTGAAGTGGTCCTTTAAGTGGTCGTCTGGTACTTAAAAATAAGCATAAACTCTTATTTAGGTAGACATGTTTTTATAAGTTGGTGATTGAGCTTCCGCTCTTACAATCTATTTGAACATCCCCAATATCTTACAAGAGCTCATATTAAGAACCATGATTGTGCCATGTTTTTCGAATTCAGAATACGGGCACCAATCTCAATTTCGGGTTAGGGTTAGGGTTAGGATTAGGAGAAGAGTTGGGGTAGGATCAGGATAAGAGTTTAGGTTTAGGTTAGTATTAGGGTTAGTATTAGGATTAGTAAATAAAACTAAGAGTTGTCCCCTGAATTCCACGGTGCCCTGGAAAATTTTAAGTTATATTGGGATTTTTTTGCTCATGTAGTAGGGGAATTTGTTTTTAAACTTCCATTTCCCCCTCAGTCCAATGGTGCGTCTCTTACTTTCCATGTGTAGCCTGCTACAACGAAATGAGTATAAAGTCGCAAGTTGGTAGTTTCTACACGCCCTGACTGCTGCTGCAAAGGACATAATTTACTACTGGCTTCCTTGTACATGTACAGGTGCGCGGCAAACAAAGAACATCAACTCAGCAGCCAGGATGTCTCGAAACTACCAACGTGCGACTTTACGCTCATTTTGGCGTGTGTGAACGCAGCTTTATTCATCTCGATTTCTATTTTCAATAGCTATAACACAGGAAGCACAAAAGACGTCTTTCAGCTCTTTCTCCATCTATTTTAAACTCCTCGATTGCATTTTGGTTCACTATGTCTCACTAAAACGCAGCGAGAGAGTATAGACTAGTGAAGCATTATGCCGCCTCCTTTCTTTATTACATGTATGTCAAATAGATATTGGAATCTGGCAATCAATTTATTCCAAAATCACGTTTCATAATTTAATCAGATTTGGATTAATCCTCCTAAAGATTATCCGGGATAATTTTTAAATTATATTGAATGGAAACTATTTTAAAGATTAAAATGTCAAACTCGTATAATATTTGAATAGATTGCAACGACTATACTAAGAACATAATCGATTGGTAATTGCATAGGATTTTCCCACTCAAAAACGGTAGTTTTATTTGGTAACTTATGTTTACTGTCTTTAAAATAATAGCTTTTGTTTTAAGTTTACGGATACTTCTATGCGCAGTGTGTTCCCATTATTTCTAGTTTATTATTTCAAGCGGTACCAACCCCATCTGCAAAAACAGAAAATATCTTCTTAACATAAATCGTTAACCATTCTGAAATCAAAGAGCTTCCGAGATTATAGTGTACTTTTCGGTTTGAACTAAGGAATGAAATGTCAGAGAACAGTGATAAAATAACTCAAACAAAAGTGTACTATTAAGGCGGGTCAGCGGGGAACATAACCAAACATAAGGAATGGTATGGTTCCATAAAGGAGATCACAAGGCTTGATATATAGGGTGTAATTTCTGCCCCATGTGCATGAATTTTCTCCGGAGGGCGAAAACACCCAAACTTTTTCGTTTTGATAATTCTTATATTATTGACATTAACTCAAGAACGACAAGAGCTAGGGAATATAAATTCAATGATTCACTTCCTTGCCTCATTTGCTATAAGATCAATTATTCTAATTAGTTAGAAGCACACTTCACTTTTTGGTCCTATAGCGCTATCGGTGTCCGAAGAGGTACCGATGACACTTTTCATCATACCCTGAACATTTATACAGTGCATTTGTTTTTTATTTAAATGAAAAACAATAATAACACCATGCAGCTGTTAATTATTATGCTTGATACAATTTATTATATCTCCAGGGAGTGTTGTTAAGAATCATCGGTACCTAATGGGACACCGATAGTTCTATAGGACCAAATTGGATGTGGTGCCTTAGAAGCACACTTCAATTTTTTTTAGTCCAGCCATCCCACTCGCCGTAATGCCGATGACCACAAGGATATCTTCACACGAATATGCGACGCCTTTGGCTATTATACCCATCTAGAGAGAACGTGATTATATTTACAAGTTTTATTTCATAATTAATTACCGGCAATGTCATGTTAATACTCTAAAACCGCATTCTTGCCTGACCAAATTTTCAAATACTGTACGCAGTTTTGACACCTGTTACCACGGGCCTGTTACATCACATCTCTCTCTAAGAAAATAGAACCTTTGCGTTAGTTTGGCTTCCCTTTCAATTGACATCTTTGCTCATTTGCATTTATATTAGTTCACAATATAATGCTATTAATTAGAATAATGGACAAGTAAGGGCATAGTCATGCTTCGCATTTGAATGGATTTGTGAAATAATAATCGAATTTCAATGAGCACAACGAGTCTAAGCTCATTTAAATGGGTGTTTATAATTTATTCAAACTGCATGGTTATTACACTATTTCCCTCCTTTATACGAGGTGTAGAGTACAAACAGGCACATCCGACCATTGTAATGTCAATATTCAAATAAACCTAGAGCGGTTACCGCACCATAGCTGAACCATGGGGCTTCGGCAGTATTCTATGGTATACCACACGTTTCGAACTTTTTCTTATTCATGTTACACCATTTTGTGTTGTTTTCGAGATATTCAATGTAGAAAAGACGGGTAGACACAAAATATGAAACGGGTCTTTTAAGGGAACATTGATCTGGGTCTTATGAGGAGTGTTTTATTAAATTCTTTACTATTTCTCTTTCATTTGAGACCACCCGGGGGTTATACCTTCTTGGCATTTGGAGATACATGTATTGAATGGTTCAGCAAAACAATAAAAATTCCACGTACATGACGTAGGAGTTTTATCTATCAGCTATAAGCATGCTAAGAGCCACAGCCGCCATCTATTCAGAAATATTCGTACCTACACTTAGCTCGTCAGAGGAGCCCCTAAAAATGGAAAGTCACATTACGTTAAGGGATGGGGTATGAGCGTTTGGACAGTATTAATTGTGGGACATTAGAGCACATCAGACATATCGAATTGCATTCTGAATACGAAGAATATCCTTCTGATTTTCTGAAATTCGCAATGTAATACACATTTTATGGCAAATGATTAAAATTTGATATATTTGATATTTAACAGTACTCGAAGTAAACTTTATAAATCTGATGATTTATACTTGAAGTGTATGTAGGTGGGATGAAAAGCCGACGATCAATTGAAAACTTTGACCTTTCGTATTGAAGATATGGATATTTTTTCCCAAAACTCCAACAAAATTAGGTCTTTTGGGAAAAAATCCATATCTTCAATATGAAAGGTCAACATTTTCAATTGATCGTCGGCTTTTTCCTCCCAGCTACATACACTTTAAGAACATATGAATACATGAATCCAAAACCCACCCAAGTCCATGGGAAGTGATTTTGAGAAAAAAAACCTGTGTATCATTTTAATTCCTTCAGTTAGATTTACCTGGTCAATATGGTAAGTTGTACGTGCAAATGGGTGAGTTAAACTGTATTAGGTATGACGATTAGCATTTCAGGGACTTTGTGGGATTCATTTTAAATTCTGGACTTGGGTGGTTTTTTGAATCATATACAAAGACAATAATGTTGGAATGAGCTAACCACTAGTAAGATAATACAAAATATAGCACACAACATGATGCAGTCATGTCTACAGTAGAATTCATCTCGACCTTTGCAGGACTTAACCCCATTAAAAGCTATTAAACCAAGATAACACTCATTGAAACAGCTCAACTGATTAAATCGGATCTTCTCTGGTTGTGCACAAGTGACTGTTTTCATGTGCGATATCGCAATAAAGCTGGTATTCATAGCTTCAGTTGGGTAACCGATTATAAAGGAAACGGAAGGAAACAATGTTATGTGTGGCTTTGTTCACGAAATCAGACAATGGCGTGCTTTTTGTAAACCAGCATTCTTGAAAATGAGCAACATAATGATTTTTGACTTAACACGGTTTGGAAATAATTTCTTCATATTTTTGGTGTTATCTGTCGTTTACATGTCCTTCCTAAAACACAAAAGTACGACCCTCTCCAAACACCTAAATTAGCTAAAAATGTAGGACATGTTACAAAACTATACTGTCTAGAATTTTAGAAGAGTACTTTTAATATTGGCCGGTTATTTTTCACACAGCGACGTTAACTAGGCAATGTACTATTGCCTATAACATTAACTAAAACACCAAAGTACGAATATTTTTAAACATCTAAATTAGCTAAAAATTTAGGACATGTTACAAAACTATATTTTCTAGAACTTTAGAAGAGTACTTTTAATATTGGCCGGTTATTTTTCACACAGCGACGTTAACTAGTCATATCCCCATACTGTTAACGTAGGGCTATTTGTAAAGGTCACGCGTCAATGGGAAAGAGCACTGTGTATTGTGTATAGGAAAACGGACAGTAACTGCAGTATGATTATGTATAATGTTGATAAGCATTCTGCCATGTAATATCAACCACACACTTTCCTTGATTAAACCCATTTCTTTTTCAAAAGTCACTCTCCAGCAATGAATGTGTTACAAGTGGCCTTTTATAAATACTGGATTTCAATCAATGTGTTACAAGACTCAAATCATGGACTTGGGTTGATTCTTTCATACATGCTATTTTTCATATGCTCAATAGACACAGAGGATGAATTCGAGTTGTTCTTTCATACATATGACAGGCCTATGTATAGCAACACTTTCCCATGCTTAACTCAATTTGGCCAAAGTATGGACTTGGGTGGCTTTTGTATTCATATATTCATATCATTAGATTTATAAAATTTACTTCGAGGACTATTATATTATCAAAAATGTGAAAAATATCAAGTTTTAATAATTTGTCATAAAATTTGTATTATATCGTGAATTTCAAAAAATGAAAATTATTTGATATCAGAAGGACATTTTCGTATTCAGAATGCAATTCGATATGTCTCATGTGCTCTTATGTCCCACAAAAAATACTGTCGAAACACTCAAAACGCTCATTCCAGATCCCTTAATACAACTTGAGAATAAAATTTTTTCAATGTGTGACGGCTAGTTTTGAAGTTAATGCAATATTTAAAGATTATTGCTTCCGTGTTTGGGTCACTTCGAGACTTACTGGCTACAAGCTTTGTTGGCAACGCGGGGTGGTCACGTGCGTATTTATAAATACGTAATTATAAATGTAGTCGAAGTATACTGATTAGTGGAAAAAACAATCAAATCAACTCGTCATTAATTTGTTATAGTAAAGGATTAGACAGATGATGACGTTGATATAGAGTAATAGAGGGTGATAGATGGTGATAGAAGGGAAATTTGACATAAGTGGAACCGGCAACGTTTAATTATATTGCGATATATGACACGTTTTGGTGTATGTGTTGCGACTACGACTATTAAAAGAAATGCAACCATATTCACACGCCTTGGTCTTGTTCTCGTATCCTATGCGTGGGATATGTGCGTATGTGTCTTTGTTATTTTGTGATATTGTGCAAAAACACTGAAGAAAAGGGTTAAATTTTTGATGCCAAGCGCAATCTACTAGTCATTAATAACGTAATTAGTGGAAAATGAACAACCACTCCATCATGCTTATAATTTAGTATAGTAAATGATGAACAATCAATTAAATATCAGGTAGTGAATGGCGGCATTTACCATTCATAAATGCCCTGATTATAAGAGCTTCTATAAAATCATAAATCCTTTGTTATTAATTAGTGGAAATTGAGGGGGGAAAGTGATTCATTACCATTAGATTCAACAAGGTAGTTAAGGGGGTACTACACCCCTGCCCAATTTTGTGCCTATTTTTGCATTTTTCTCAAAAATTATAGCGGATTGGTGACAAGTAAGATATGTATATTATAGGGGCAAGGACTACAAGTACTGCACTGGAAATTTTATTTCAGCACAGACAACAGTTGTGGAGTTACAGTCAAAAATGAGGGAAAACCAATATTTGATCAATAAATCAATAACTACTTGCCTTGAGTTGCTGAAATTTCAGTGCAGTAGTTGTAGTCTTTGCCCCTATAATATACATATCTTACCTGTAACCAATGCGCTATAATTTTTGAGAAAAATGCAAAAATAGGCCCAAATTGGCCAGGGGTGTAGTACCCCCTTAATGTTAATTGTATTATGACGCATTTGGATCTCACCAAATATCTCCAAAATAAGTATTAGGCCTAACCGTTTTTGGAGAAATGTATTTTTATTGGTCAAGCGTGAGCGGGTTATTTGAATATATACGGCAACAATTTTCGCTCAAAGGACATAGAAGTTCACTTTTTAATGTGCGAAGATAACAGAAACGACGAGCAAGCAGATCTACTAAATGAGTCTGAGAAAATAAAAATGGCGACAAGGCGAAAATACAGCTTATTTAGCCAATGTCAACATGGGATCATTAACAGAAATAGTTTCTATTACGTCAGCTATATGGTATTCACAATATAAAAGTAATGGAAAGAAAAGTGCAAATGCTCGTCATTTTCGGTAAAAATTATTTGAACAAAGTGTCGATTTCGGATGACGTCATGTATGTAAATACGTACGATTTCATAGCTAAGTTCTATAAACCACAAAATCATCAACAAAATCTCAAACAATAGCAAATAGACTCTCTTCAATATCAGACCAACACAAATCGACCATATCAGCCCATGTCGCCGCAACAAACCACGTTATAGACTAGGAGGGAGCAAAGCTCCTCCACAGAGAAGACGAAAGATATCCCAGATGGATAAGGGAATCCAAATGGATTCTTCGCAGCGGAGACAAAGCAATGAACAACCAAGGGGGTGCAACATTCAACCTCAGTCACAGTTATAATTATTTGATCAATTTTAGAAACACCACCAGTGTTGCTGGATCAAGTCATCACTCATGATTAGGAAACCAGACAAGAAGATTTCGAAACATCGTGTCTCCATAAAATGTTTTATAGAACGTAGCTTCAAATTGAACAGCTACAAATTATCCAAATGAACCTCTTTCAGAATGTTAAATACGTACGGTATGTATGTAAAACCGTACGGTAAACACGTACGGTATGTAAAACCAAATATGAAGGTATTCAAAAGTATGTTTGCTAATATGAAGGTTCAACGATTCAGAATACGATACTGGTATTCAAAAGTATGTAAATGAGATGAAAAGGGTTGAACCCCGGACATGAACATGTACAATAGTTCGCCTCTATATAGTTATTATAAGGTCTTTGCTATTATCCAATGCAATGACTGACAGGGCTGTGTTTCACCGACTGCGAAAAGAAAAGTCACAAGACTACAAAGTCACAACGCAAACAAAATTTTACAAACTATTTTGTAGGAACCATAAGCAGGCATAATGGGGTGGAATATGCTAGAAATATATTCAAGTTCAAATCACTATATAAAATTATTCAAAACATTTTCTGTTTTAGCAATTAAAATTAACATTTGAAGTTCTTAGTTTCAAGGTCTGTTAAAAAAAGCACCGACACAATTTTATTTCAAAATCGGTCGGATGGAAATTAAACGTTAAACCCTTTTCCAAATAATTCAAATTTGTGTTCTAGTGGGTAAATTTTGCTGATGTATTAATTATTAGCAGACTTGTAGTCGAGTCCCCAGACTCAATTGTTTGAGTCGAGTCGTATCATCTAGAGCTCGGAACTCGAGAAGAGTGGAGTTTTGGATTTGAATGCAGAGTCCAGTCATCATGGTCATTGCTGTGCAGTAATGATTTATCAATGCTCACGATGTACGAATGTATAGGTTTCTTGTTGAATAATGACAAGTGATCTCCATACATGTTCAAAATAAAGAAAGAAAGAAAGAAAGAAAGAAAGCAAAGAAAGAAAGAAAAAAAGAAAAAAAGAAAGAAAGCGAAGAAGAAAGAAAGAATGAAAGAAAGGAAGAAAGAAAAAAGAAAGAAAGAAAGAAAGAGAGCAAAGAAGAACAATAGCTAAAATAATGTAAGAACAACAACAGCAATAAACAGCCGAAAAATGAAAAGGAGTTTTCCTTAAGAAAGGGCAACAAGTTAAGCTTTAAAGGTGAAGTAACCTGTCCGTTTAGAGTAACTGCATACGTGGAAATAAAATATGCATCTGAAGTACCCTATAAGTGTCTTACCTTTTTAAGTACTATTTGCAAATAACGATATAAGTAATGAAATGCACTAGAAAAAAGTATAAGTGGTATTGTTGACCCCAATTAGTATTGGTAACTGACTGAAAATAAAATACTTTAGTTTTATAATTGAATTAAACACTACCATTAAGTTTTAACTGCAAACAGTTCATATTGTAAAGCGGAAATACCGTGTTTGTCTATAGATGATATTAGCTGTTTGTATAAACGGCTGTTATATTTTTCAGAATTAAATTAAAATTGAATGACATGCTCCCCCCCGAGAAGAGTTATGCAGGGGGATTAAGCTAAATTCACGGTGTTTGTATTAGCAACGCAAACCTATGGCAAATTTTGTTGTCTTGCTCTCATCAAAGTGAGGCAAGGTATCGATCGGTTATGAATAATTAACATCAACTCTTACTCGGCCCATGTGATTGAGGTCACCACATAAAGGTGTCGTAAGTTTAGTGAATCGAACCTGTTGCTGGCACGGTCACGATGGCCGGAAGTGGGTCAACTACTATGGTCTAATTTGATAAAAGTATGTCTTTTTGCTATAAAGTAAAGAAAAGAGTAAAGGAGACGATCCTGTATAAACAGTGATCGGAGTGCCCATCTCTCTTTCATTGGCGATTGGGCCAGACTCCTCCATGTAATGTTGCTATAGGGGGATCGCTACACCTCCTCTACAGCGAGTCCGTTACCTTCCCAGCATTTAAGAATGCCGGTACCCATTTAAACACCTGGGTGGAGAGGAGTAATCGAGATAAAGTGCCTTACTCAAGGGCACAACACGATGGCGTCGCCGGGGCTCGAACCCGCAACTTTCCGATTATGAGTCAGTGCCCGTTCCGCTAGGCCACCGTGCTCCCCTCGTGCTACTATTTTTGCTATAGTAATATCAAAATGAGGGCCAACAGTCAATAATACGAAAGAATTGCATGACAGGTATAAGATATGAAATACAATTAAGTTATAAAAACCATTGCTACCTCACGTGACCTTCCAGCATGGCGCCGTATTTGTCTGTGTGTTTGTATTCGTGTAAAAAGGATACCAATCTGCACTAATCAAATATAACGACGCTTGACTCCCAGCATGAATTATTGATTTTATAAGTAGGTAAACAAAATCACACAGTATTGACTATGGTGTCAGAGTAAAAGACCAATGAACCATATTTTGGGCGAGTATGACTGAGGTAACAGATTTTACGAATATCTATTTTAAAAGCAAGGGGAAAGTGAGTGAGTGAAGGAGGGAGGGGTGAAAAAAGAGAAGGATGGTCGAAATTTGCGGGGAGGGGAGGAAGACAAAAAGAAAAAAGAAAGAGGGGAGGGAGAAGGGGAGAGAGGGAGAAGGAGAGCGTGGGACTGGTAAAGTGTGGCCATAAGAAAGAATAATTATGTGCCGAAAGGAAAAGAAATGAATGAATTCAATAAATGTAATAATAATGATTATATAGACTAAACACATAACAGCATACTAAGCAGCCACTTGATGATGCCATAGCCTTTATGCGTTAGGTAATTAAAATGCCCAATCAGATTTATTTCACACCAGCAAACACAAGTCACCCAATTTTGAAAACTGGACGTTGAATGTACACGCTCATGAATATTGATTGGTAACACTTTCCAATTCGCCGTAGAAGTGACGTCATAAACGGATTAACTACTATAGCAACAGAGGAATTTGTTTTTGAATAGATCGCCCTGCACTACAAGCAGGTTGCACTCATCACCTCTGTATGTATGCAATCATAGATTTAATACAATACCGCTCTTTTCAGATACTAATCTTACAGGTGCGAGTGATTAGCATTTTCTTTGACATTTATGATTCAATGCATCGGTACCGCGTGAACGTTGTAGTGCCGGGCGATATAGTCAAAATTGTATTCCTCTATTGCTATGGTAGTTAATCCGATTAACTGCGTGACTTCTACGGCAAATATGTAAGCGCTCTAATGGGAACAGTAGATGAATAGATATTGCAGTCCGTTGGACTTGGCAGATTTAATACATTCTGATGTGTAATGGATCAGCAAGGGCATTCAATTCATTAAAATGAAGCGTGGTGGAAGACTGGCCGATAAAGAGGTGTATAGCCTGCTTTATAGACTTGAGAACTGCACAACCATACCTTTGGGATACGTGAGAACAATGGTACCACTTTCTCAAGTGGTGCGTTTACACATTTCTTTATTGTGGTCACTTATTTGTACCCGCCTGCTGTGTAAAGCATCTATATGCTGCCGGATCAGTGACCAATTTAATGATGGAACCCCTTTGTTCAAAACGATGGTACCTCTTTTATGAATAGACTGTCGGCAAATCAAATTGGCATCAAAGGAACAATGTATTACGTAATCTATTGTCCCTCCTATATTAATCCTCCTTGGGTAGTATGTCCTTTGTGAATGCCTCATTCACAAAAGACATAATTAGGGCTTGCAAAATGGCAAAGGCATACTATACGGATGGCTTGTACTACATCCAGATGTGCGTCACATTAAAGGTCCGTGACCCGATTGACGATCCAATTTGATGTATTTTCGGAGAAATCAAGAAACAAACAGGCTATACTGGTAGCCACCTTCGACATTCTGGGTAGGAAAAAATGATTCCGTGAATAAGAGCCGTTTTACTCCCATGCCAATTCGCACGAACGGAAATAGGTCCGAAATAATGAGGGCGCTATAATGATAAAATAATTAATTAAAAATATTATAAAAAAACCCATTTTTTCATTAAAAGAAATCCTAAAATAAAAGATAAGTGTAAAATGTACGTGATGATAATATACAAAATTAAAAGGAAATGTATCAGGGTCAAATAAAAATAAAAAGAATGAGATATTTTGTCACAAGAATGATGAGCGTAGTGGTATGGCAAAGCACTCGACGGGAGTGTTGTTTCTGGATGCCGGACCACAATGCAATTCATGCGTACCAACGTATTGGCTTACTAATTGTGCTAATTATTCACTTTTACGCTGAAAATGTTCTCGTTTTCTCACATAGATGCATAAAGGGGACAATATTTGAAATTGTATGTAAGTTTGAAGACAATCCATATCCTAAACTGATAGGGTTACCCCGCTTTAAATTAAGAATACCAGGAGGTCTCAAAACAGCCAACTTAGAGGAAGGGCACTTGTAAGTGTAAGGCTCACCCAAAGTTCCCCTCAGTCAAAACCAAAACTAACTGCAAATTCCACTATCCACCACCCCTCCCGGAAACAGACACGGTGTCTCATCTGCAAGTTTGAGAAGGGAGAGTTACGGAGCTAAACTAACATCGTTAAATAAGGCCAAACATTCACGGTTGTTTGAAAACAAAACATATGCTTATTGTGAAAAAGGTGATAAGTGCAGAGCTTTCTTAATTAATTATTTTATTATCACGAAAACAGGACAACAATTATTTTTATTTGTTTAATTCTTGTTTCTTTTCAACTATTTTTCTTTTATTTTGTTCTTATCTCTCTTTTTTCTTCCTTATATACTCTTCTTTACTTCATTTTAAATTATAGCAAGAACAAAATTTACCCATCTAATCAGACCCTGATTCTCGCGACTCGTGATATCCAACACTGAATGAAGGTTTCACAGAGAAAAGAAATGTAACATATCTGCGACCCAATATTTTGAGCAAGCAGAGTCAGGTAACGCATTTACTGGGTCGATTCTGACCATAACAACAGAAACAGAAAAAAGTAATTCCTACGACCACTCAGATACAAACTTATTTGATCATGTTGATATGTGATACGTTTCCTTGAAAACAACAAACAAAAAATGCATCTAAAAATATGACTGCGATGCTTGTTCAACTTCATTCTGGTTCAAGATAGTTTACCTTGGATCTAATCAAGCAAGGAAACATGACCTTTGGTTGCGAATTTCAATACAATAGCGTAATTTTTAGAATATTTGACAAGCACTTCGATAAATTCACATTCGTACATTATAATTTGTCTGATCAATCTTAAACAGAAGCCTCTCTGTTGTTTTGTTGATCATGCTTTTAAGTCCGTCGCATCTGACTTAAGGACAAATTGGCACAACCGCCCATAAGAAATTGAATCATGTCAGCGAATTATATTTTATTTACACTTTTCATCCGCAGCAAATAGACCGCAAACCTTGTTAAACATTGTATACTTGTTAGAAGTTAGGCAAACTTTTTGAGTCTTATTTTATCTTACTTTAACCGAACCTGTGACGCCCCCACACGGGAGGCGAATTCCACTTCAATGCGCATCAATGTATACTCCCGTGATCCGCATCGTTATTAATAGCAACACTCTGATGTGGCAGTGACGTCACTATGGTGGTATTGGCGTCGGAAAACTGCCGCGATACACCATCTGCACGTTAATTAACAATCAGGAAAATGAAGTTTGTGCATCGTAATAACCAATCAGCATTGCTGTTTCATAGACAGAATACCGTAGAAACCCGTCTATAAGGAATAGAAGCGACTGTGATGATAGCATATTTCACGCTAGCGCCCTCCACAATATTATATCATTATGGAATTTGAGCAAAACATTTACCGACACAAGCAGGTATACAATGTATTATTTTATCTTTATTTCGCATCTCACGAGCATAGCTCACTTGGCAAGGCATAAGACTTTGGTTCTTTAGATCGGAAGATGGTGAGTTCGAGCCTCATCACGGTCACACAAACTTTTATAAACAAAATATTGTTCAAACTTTTCATTTATATTTTCTTGCATTTTCTAAAGACTCCTTTCGTGATCATTTTTTTTCATATTTAGTTTAATTTATTCTATTGTTTTTCTTTTATTGTTTCTTTTCTTTGTCTTTTTTCTTGTTTAATTTTATTTTTCTTTATTTTCTTTGATTCATATAATATTGGCAGGATAAGGAGAGGAGGGAACTAAAGACCCATTCAGTGATTTGCTCATCCGGACGATCGTAAAAATCATCAAAATTCACCTTTGTCATTGACATAGATGTGGTAACATAGCCTGCTAGTGGTTCAGCAGAAAACCGTGTGACACATAATATACATTTGGCTACATTTTATTATACGATAAATACGAATTTATTAAACATGGTAACAAATATTCTCTAGCAGATCGGTTATACGATGGAACTGGTAGGCACAGGCCTATTATAAATTCGGGATATTAAATATCTTCCTGACGAGACATATCTGCGCATGTGGTCAAAGACGATTCCTTACTAGCCACAGACCGTCCGCTGGAATTAGTTGAATCGCTATGGCTGTTGGTCGGACCTCTCATCTCTCCACATCGATTGTGACCTATCCCCGACATTGCTCTTATGAACTCACATCCTCCTGTTTTATTCCAATACGCTGGCGAAGTTACGTAATAATCGGATTAACTACCATAGCAATAGGTGAAAACAATTGTTGAATATACCGCGTTATACACTGATACGTTCAGGCGGTACCTCTTCATTGAACCATATCATGCTGCATCTGTAAGATCTTTGAAAAGACCAGTATTGTATTCAATCTATGATTGCAGACATACACAGTACAGGTGATGAGTGTAACCTGCTTGTAGCGCAGCGCGATATGTTCAAAATTGTTTTCACCTATTGCTATGGTAATTAATCCGATTAATTACGCAACTTCACCAGCGTATATAAATCAGTCCCAGAACAACGCCAAATATGGATTAAAAGACATTTGACCTTGGATGTACAACAGCATGTTATGATCTAATGGGAAACTGTGCACATCAACAAACACCATTTCTATCAAAAAGGCAACGTCTGATATAATTTGAAACCACATAAATTACTAGAGTTGGTTCTTCTCTTGGATTTGGACCAAGCTTTAGAATATCGAATGTTGCGTTTTGAAATAAAACAAACCAGAAATTTATCACCCATTGTAAAAGATATGACCCATGTACCGAACCCGGTGGGTTCAGTTTGTATTTAAAGGTAGGACGTATGACCGTTCCAGGATTTGAAAATGACCCCTATTTCACGGGGAATCGAGGACATTTGCAGCAATTTTCCCCCTATTTTGCGCGAAATCAAGGAAAATTTGCCCCCAAATACCTCCCCTATTTTTATCATTTTGAGGACGCATTTTCATTTCACCCCCTTATCACGAGGAATCAAGGACATTTTTCTGAAATAAATACCCCTATTTTTACCATTTCAAGGACACTTTTGAATTTGCCCCCTATTTCACGGGGAAATGAGGACATAAACGAAAACTGTAGCGGTAAAACACAGACAAAAGTCCTAGATACACCCTATTTTTCATTTCAAGGACAATTTTGCTCCAAAATACCCCTAATTTAAACAATCGCGAACAATTTTGTCCTCGAAAATTCCGCGGACATTTCTTGGAAAGTACCCCTAATTGGAACCATCATGCGTACACATTGTCAGTGAAGACTGAACCCACCGGGGTACCGAATACATGTACATACATTGGCTGACCTTGTGGATTTCCTGGCCCATCCATGCTAACCACATAAGGAGATTATACGATTAACCTAGTGCAGCTATTGTCATAGCAGGGTATTATTATGTAATACTCCTGATCCATATTTGGCGTTCTCTTGGACTGATAATGGCCGAATATTAATTCTGACCATCACTTGGCTTGTTGGATTCGTCTATACTACAATTCGCTGTCGAAGTGACGTAATAATCGCAATAACTAGATTAACTACCATCAAGCAGATTGCACTAATCACCCGCGTATGTCACCAAACATAGATTGAATACCACTCTTTTCATAAATACTAATCTTACATGGCGAGTGATTAGCATTTCTTTGACAACTATGGTTTAATGCATAGGTGCCACGTGAACGATGAAGTGCAGGGCTATATATTCGAAATTGTATTCATCAATTGCTATGGTAGTTAATCCGATTAATTACGTCACATCGACAGCGAATAGCCTATAGTATGGGTTCAAGTGGAACAAAAAATAGTGTATGTCTATTGCTAGCTATGGTAATTAATCATGTTAGTGTTTACATCACTACTTCGGTGAAGACAAGAGAAGTGTGCCTTCTCTACCAACGCCTGTGATATAACAGGTGCAAGCGAAACAAAATTGAATGACCAGAATAGTTTCCTTTGTCAGATGAATTGATTGAAGTTTTGAAGACACTCTATTCTTGATGGGACAATAGATTCAAATATGGAATAATTATTATTCCTCATCTATTTTTTTTTTTTATTGAAAAAACTGCAATTGTGGCAACAGAACAATATTTATTTTGATTTCATTTCAAGTAGAAACAAAATCGTGCTTAAGCCAAAAACGCACCCTACCTCAAGAATTGGGATGGCACAAAGGTGCAACATAGGTTTTTATTGCAAAGACGAGGACAGACAAGTAGTTACAACACATCTGTCTAACCGTGGCTTTCGCTATTATTTAGAATAAATGCTTTTAATAGTTTCTATAAAACCACAAAATTACTAAAAAAACTATAAAAAAACTAAAAAAAAAAAAAAAAAAAAAAAAACGCACCTAAAATTAAAAGTAGAAAGGTAGATTTGAAGAAAGATAAAAAGAACATGTCAAAAGTTAAAATTAAACGAGAATGAAAAACGGAACCGGTGCCCGGACCATGCTCTCTTCAGCATGTCTTCAGTTCCAAAGTCTGACGCTCTATCAATTGAGCTATACGATCCTGATATACGAAACAGTCGTTATTATGTCAATACAATTGATTGGTGTTACAACATACTTAGATGGAATGCATAGCCACCCAGTGCCAGTATATATTTGCTCAAACTCCAAATACAACAAGCAACCAATTTTATTGAGGGCGTTTCTTAGGTATATCCTTGTGGACGGGGTTTTACGGTAGGTCAT
>NC_092631.1:72837262-72912262 GCF_039555335.1 Amphiura filiformis
CAAATCATCACGAAAATATTCGTAATGTATTAAAGTCCCATTCAGTGATCCCAGCTAAAGTATAAATACATTTATATTGTGTATAAATCCCTTAAAAGTGAAGGATAAGTCGTTAAAATTACCATTAGGTATTTCTGCACTATCGACAAAGTTGAAGCCCCATTGAAATACATGTAGGTAATTTACATACTGTCAATATATAAATTACAGATTCATGTAAAATGTCTTATTTTGTATTTCATACACGGCTTTCAGCTGAACTACTAGCAGGCTATGTTAGCACATATATGACAATGACAAAGGTACCACAATCTGAATTTGGATAATTTTTACGATCGTCCGGATGATCAAATCACTGAATGGGCCTTTAATAAATGAATTAATTAATCAATGTTTTCTTGGGTAATTGGTTGATTGAAAAAAAACTTGACAAGACAAGTGACGTAGGTATCTTTATATTTATTGGAAAACCCTATTGCTCTAATAAAACCTCCTAGACGTTCTTCAATTACTAGTATATAATCCGGAAATTCAAATGAATACCACGGCTCCCAATTCTTTTAAGAATTAAAAACTTGATTTTTAAAATTTTTGTCAAATCAGTTTGATTAAAATACAAATAGTACGAAAATATATATATTAAAAGAAAATCAAGCACATTAGTTTTTGGATAACTAACACCGCGGTAAAACGTTTTAATGTTAAATGCTTACTGATTTCAACGGAGACGAGCTTAATGCATTAATTAATGCATTCAATTAAGTAAAAATAAAAGAACAAAAAAAAAACAAAAAACCAAACACATAATTATAAGTACTTACCTGTGATTTAGGCACTTGAGGATGTAAAAATGCACACACTGGTGATGAAATTTACAGAACCAGTAGCTTTCCTTTTTTTATCAGTCTATCCTTGCTTCACTTCCGTAGTAACAAGAAATATAAACCATATATTTGAAACGATTTTTGTGGCAGTCCACCCCACATACAATAAATATTCGTTCGGCGGGAACTCAGTGCCTTAGTCGTGTTCTATCAAAGTCCTACTTAATAGTCGACAAAAAGGTTGCTCTTTAGTTATCCACTTCCAGTGAATGAAATGTTAATGACTGATTCTAACAACAGTTCTCCCTTCTTTATAACCATTTCTATATACCTGTTGAATAAGAAAAGTCCTTCACTCCTTAAACGCAATATGAATATTTAAATATTAATATGTTACCTTTTTTTACTATATCTCTTCTGCGCATGTCCAGAAAATCCAGGCAGCAAAATAAATTGTGCCAGCTGTGAGTGACATAAGTGCGTATTCAGACCATGGTTTCATGAATAAAAATATCTTAAAGTAGGTGTATGATAATGACAATTACATTCATAAAATGCGTTATGTGTTTTCTTTCCAAATCTGTAGTGTCTGGGGCGTCTGGGTGACTGGATTCAAGCAATCGTTCTTTTCCGATGCTCTTTAATCCTCTATAGAGGGTTAACATTTTGTGTTGAAACCGCAGAATTAAATGGTTTTAATTACGTGGTTGAAACAAAAAAGCAAAAGCATGTTAAGGTCGCATAAATTATTTAGCACAACTTTGCTCATCCTATAGACGGAATACAAGAAAATATAAAATTCAAACTATAATATTGCTTGCATCTAAAAAGTCCCAAATCCAGTGTTTTCATTTTGGCCCATAACGGGTCCATAACTTGAGAACCACATGGCCAGCTGTGATTCAACAGCAAAAGTAAATGCATTGAGTCCTGACAAATATATCCATGTGCTATATTGTTTTTAAAAACTGTTGAGATCCTTTGTATCTCAGTATAAACGGACAACTTTTACAAGGATATTGATAAAGTTGGTATCACATAATACTGTACTTCAAGCTGTTGAATGAGTTTGTTTTTACCAGACCACCAACACCAATGTGTTGTGTCATTCATTGAGGACAATTCATGTGGTGTATGGATTTGGATAAAGTCGATTTTAACTGCTTTTCATTTTATTGTAGGCATATCACCCACACGGAAAAGAGTATTAGCGTCGATACTGTGTCAGTATTATGAGAATGGATGAGCTCACTTACGGCTATGGTGTATTTGATGCATGCTTCTCTGAATTTCTTTATTTCGTATTTGTTTGTTTGTTTTTGTTTTTACTTTTCTACTTAAAACGTGTCAAGTCCTTTACATGCAATTTTCACACACCTACACTATTCCGTAAATAAAAAAGGAATGAGTAAGTGCTGATGGCGTCTTAACGGCACAGTAAACGAGTAACAAATGCTGGACTGCAATCAAACATTTAATTCGCCTGATAGAACCCGGAGGCACTTTCAAGATTTATAACTTCAGTTATCAGTTTGCGGTAAAGCTGAACATGCCGAAGGTAATTAATGTGCCTTCGTGCCTCCCTCGCCTTTACTAGTATGCAATGATGATTACATTAGAGCTCTGGTTTCATCAAATCATCCTCAACTGATATTTCTTTTTCGCTCAAAATGAGTGTTTACATAATTAATTAAACAAATACTATTGCTTTATCTTGTGTGTGATCATGCTTTGCGTTACTGGGGGTCAGCATGGTCAGTCAGGCAAAGCGTGACCAACATCTCTTTGCATGTATTTATATCATCGGCTGCCCATCGAGGTCGATGAAGGCACAGTTGTCGAAGTTGATGGATGTCTCTTTCTCCATCCTTCAAGGTACTTCTCCTTTCGCCTCCGCTCCACTTTTTTCCAGCATCGTGAATCTTCTTCCTCCAACTGACTCGGTCACTAGCTTTCGTCTCCCATGTTTCAACATCCATGTCAGCTGTCTTCAGATGACGCTTCACAACATCTCTATCCGAAGTTTCTGCACACCACGTTTTCTCTTTCCTTCTGTGAGCTCACCATACATCACAGCCTTTGGTAATCTGTCATCAGGCATCCTCACAATATGATCGACTCAGCGCAGTTGGCTCTTATGCTTCTACGCTCTCCATTAGAAACTCGGTCCTGCCATGATATACCCATGATACATCTAAGGTGACGAAGTTGGATGGATAGTGTGTGTAAGTCTCAGTAGAATACAGAAGACATGGTATGACGAACAAGCGCTACAGCTTACATTTGGTCGCAAGTCTTTTACCACGCTGAGACCACACTCCCCAGGTAGCTGAAATTGGTGACAGATGTGACAGGTTCTCCATGAATGAGAGATCAGGATCAGGTATACAGGGGATGGCACACAAGAAGGTGCCCATGTGGCGCTCGCCTTCACCATCCAGAATGATATTACAGTCGGTAATCACCCCTGGGATCAGGCGCTATACCCAATACTAACCCATTGTCCTAGACAAAACCTGATGTTAACCATCCTACCAAGCCAACAAGTTTGACTCACCTATTCCTGCTAACTGGAGTGCGAAATGAAAAATGGTAGTAAGAAAAGATTATAGAAAGAGTGAAAGGTGAAAGGTAGAGATGAGTAGGTTGGGAGCACCCCACATAGATAAATTCATGAGGGGAAAATCCAGCTTCTGCCCCTACTGGTGCAGGTGCTAGCAAAGCGTTATTTTCAGCTCCTCGACACTGGAACAGTGCCTCCCATTTCACGACATGTATTTACATATTGATGTCTTGAATGATAAAAGAGTGTGCTAATATGAACTCGACTTATTATATTGGTGATAAAAACACCTTCTTCCGTGTTGAAATTGACAGCATATGATACGAGTCGTCCCTTTAGCTTTATTAATATGAACTGTTGAATTGGCAAATTACACGTCTATAAGGAATTTGCGTCTGTCATGCTAGGCAACAAATCGAATGCATTATACATAGTCAAATATTCCAAGAGCAACTACTGATAGCCCACATACACAAAAGAACAGTTAGTGAACTCTAGTGTGAAATTTGACATAGATTAGTTAATTTTAAGCCATTGCCGTAGAAGCAGCTGAATAGATCTTTATTCTCTGTTCTCTTGATCGTATAATTTAAAGCTTAAGACCAAAACAACCATTTAATAGTATACTGCGCATAAGATGTATTGATACACTTATTAACGCAAAAGCAATATCTTAACACTAAACATAAATTACTAAATAAGTAGTCAATAGATTTTGTTCTGCGTATATTGACCCCTCATTTGACACAATGCGACTTTATTCCATCAAGATATACCAATTTGAATGGGAAAAAGAGAGCATTTCAAAAGTGACACAGGTAGCATATAGACTGTCCCACAGTCTCGGTTCCATCTCTGGGAAAATAATTATTATTTTAATTATTTATTATTATTATTTATTATTAATTAGAGCTAAAAGCACCTTCTCCTTCACTCCAAAGATTAAAACCAACACACCACTAAGCCCTAACTAATGGCAACAAAGTTATAGTGCTCCTGGAGCACTGTGCGTCGACGAAAACTCAATTAATCTACAAACCAACTTGTTTATTTTTTTATAATAGCTCTCCTAATCCGAGACTGTTCCGCTTTGATAGTAAACTGATTTCCAAATAATTATTAAGCTATGTAACGTGACTGTGGCGTCAATTATGATAGCCCCGCCCCATTGTTAATTCAAATATGGTAGGCACATAACATGCATGACCCAGTTCTATTGTCATTTTGCGCGCGCGTTGGTTATGATCAACAGACTATCAATGAAAACTCATTTCAAATATCGCCTTGCTTGCTGAACTCTACATTGATTGGTCAGGCTGGGTAGCCGCTTACACAAGTCTTACACAAACGGCAAGACAGTGAGACCACGGACGTGATATATATATATAAAACTCGTCTGACCCAGGATGTAAAAGTGAATTCCCACGAAATGCTGGGAACTGGAAGTCAATTTGCCTACAGATTGGAAGGGTCCATGTATCGGGTTTATTTAATGTTATATAATCTACATTACCAGTCGTTCTCCATGGACCCGAGGGAGGGTCTAGTAGCATACGGTAGTACTGGTCAACAACCCTGGCTGGAATCGAACGGTGAGGGTGGTGTCTACGTACGTAGTTATGTTCTTCTAGTCTTTCTTGATTCCTTTCTTTCTTGTTACTCTGAAGTGGTCCTGTAATGCCAATTTGAAGGCTTATCTTTTTGATGTTTGTGATGGTTTCTGATAAGGAATTCCAGTCAGTTAAAGTTTTAGGAATATTTGTATAATAGTGAGTCCTTGCGAGTATTTAGATGTTGGTGGCGTGAGAGGCATGATAGATCAACACTCCCTTGCTGTGATCATTAGCTAGTTCTAGAGAAAAGTCTATGTAAACCGTTGTTGCATTTGAAATGTTCTCTTTTTTCATTCAAATTGGTGTAAGTTGGAAAAATAAAGTTGTGATAATTTAGGTTTAGTTTAAAATATTGCTTTGTTTGTTTGTGCGCAGTATTAAATGCCGTCAGTATGGCACATACTTGCTCGACAACATTTCAACTTGCCAGAAGGCTTACAAAATAGTTTTGCACAGTGTACGACCCGCACTGCTAAATAAAATAACCTAATCAATGAAATGGCAGAAATTCGATTGAAAATCTCTGTTTTTGTGCAAATTTAAGAACAAATTCCATAACTGTTGTTTAGGTTAAAATTATGTTCTAGATGTCATTTTGGGCACGCTTTGAGTCTTTTCAGAGATACAAATTTGATCACAAATGTAAAAAAATACTTAGGTCAAAATATAACCTTCACAATACACCTTTATCATCTTTTATGTCTACCTACATTTTGGTCTTTAAAGAAAATTGTACGTTTGAAGCAACTAGTCGCTTTATTGCTAGCTGATAGAAAGCATTTGAATAGCCGTCAATTTACACGGTCAAGTATAGGGAATTGCATTAGTGACGTGGAACCTAAAAGTGCCTTTGGATGAGATTTTACACACATTAAAAGTAATACAACTGGACATCCGGTATGCTAACACTTGTTTACAGCTATCAATTGTGGGCGCGTACCACATTCGAACCCTGATAAGAACTTATTCCAATATGTATTACTCCCACAGTATTAATCATTTCTTGATGAATTTTGCGTCCATTGCGTCATATTTTCCGAAGCTATTTTAGAGGTTGATGGCGTCTTAGGGGTTAATTTAATTTCAAGTTTATTTTGTTATATTCTTGTCCACAGTATTATTAATAAAACTTAAGTAAGTTGAGAGGCTAAAATTGGTTGATAACAGATCAAAGTGGACTTATTTTGCATTATTCTGCCGTGTTACCGAATTAGCGGTGTAGTGTTGATTGGGTGGGTTATTCGCGTTCCGTGGCGCCCTCTACTGGTTGTGAGTATCAATACTGATGGCATGTCAAATTAATCATGCATGTTTTCTTTGACTATAACTACATAATTATTCTGTTTTAATTCTTCTATCAAAGTTGTTCACATTTAAATTAAAAGGCGTATGTAGATGAAGAGTATAATTACAATTTTATCATGCAACTCTGTCGATATTACAAGTCAGGCTTCTTGTTGTCGATTTGGTTTCATGATAATTTAAGGAATATTGGTACAAACGAAAGAGCTACAAGAAATGCACCAGATAAAGAATTTGCTTGGCATCATTCCAGTTTATTCTCATTTAAGTATTAACATTTGTCCCTATTTAAATTCTAATTTAAATTATCATAATATCCAAATGCTTTAGTATTATTTCCTCAAATGTAGTACATTACTTAGAGAATAAACGATAGGAATTTTATTTCGACTATCCTCTACCGTGTGATAGACGACAGGCAGGTCCAATATTTTGAGTAGTGGATGCCGGCGTAATAGACCACTCCCGATGACTAAGAATGTGACTTCGATATTCTTTCAATGTTTAACACCGAAAAACTTCCTTTCCTTATTTTTTATGGGAAATGGGGCTAGGCGAATTTATGTATGGCGTAGGGTGGTGTGTTTGTACTCTTAATGATCCCATCAAAGCTGATGGTGTCCTAGGTGTTTAATTTATCACATTCGTGACCACTATATTAATGATCAAACTAAAGGAAGTTGAGAGGCTAAAATTGGTTGGATAACAGCTCAAATTTTACCTAGTTAGCGGTGTAGTGTTGGTGGGTGTGTCAAATTTATCTTGTATGTTTTCTTTGATTAACTGCATAATTATTCTGTTTTAATTCTTCTATCAAAGATGCTCACATGAAGATTAAAAGGTGTGTAGTAGTAGAAGAGTTCAATTGTTACAATGTCAATATTACAAGTCAGGCTTCTTGTTATTGATTTGGGCTCATGATAATTAATGAAATACTGGTAGAAATGAAAGAACTACAAGCAATGCATTAGGTAAAGAATTTGCTTGGAAACATTCCAATTACTTTATCCCCATTTCAAACATTATCAAATCCCAATTTCAATTATTATAATATCCAAATTATTTCCTCAAATGTAGTACAGCCAATTGTGACTTATATATTCTTTCAATATTTGACACCAAAAAACATCCTTTGAGTAATATTTTGTCCAATTCCTTTGAGACCTCTAGTCATCTATTAACCATAGGGCATCCACCTCATCACTATCACCTCAAATTGATTAGTTTCGTTGCGAACAACAACATATGCTTTCAAAAGATTTCATTTTCAAAGATGAATCAAAACGCATTTTTGACATAGATTTCAAGGCTGATCTGGTATAATAGTTCCTTTGCTGACTTAAGGCAATATCTGTTGACATCGTTCCAAGCATAGAGGAAATTATACCTTTGATTAAAAGCAAGATATCCTTACAATTTAAGGGGTCGGTCACCCACCTTTGCACAGTATTTCAAGTATTGCATTTTAGTGTGTCTGATGTGCTCTGCAGGTCCTACCAAAACACTGTGCAAGCATCGCTATACGAGCTCTTAATACACAGATTTCTTTTTTGTAAGCAAACGTTTTATCTTCTGTAAACAAATTTAAACAAGACTAAATGAAACAAGAAGAGGTTTGCAAAACAAAGTCATTCGTATTGTAATGATTGATAAATTATGTTCTTCGGTGGGATATATTTTGATTTTAAACTGAAATTAAATATTTTAAGCTACGTTTAACATACTTTTTTTGGATCGGCATTAGGCATTATTTAATTTCAAGTATTCAATGTCGTCCCATAAGGTTTCTTTGTACTCCAAATGTCATATGAGCCCAGGAGAGGTTGAATTGAAACGTCCCATGTTTGTTGATTGTATCTTTTTAAAGCTACAACCAACAAACATGGGACATTTCAATCAACAAACACAACAGTTCTAGTATCAATTCCAGATTTAGTATCAATTCCAGACACAACAGTTCTAGTATCAATTCCAGACTCTGCAATTGATACTAGAACTGTTATCTTTCAGTGACAAGATAACTAGCATACCAATCTGAAAACAAACAAGACATATTTTTACACCCAATTATTATTTGCTATACCCCCTCCCCGGTCCCCTCTTATAATGGTCGACTTATGTGGTATTCATCAGCACTGGGTAAGGGGTGGGTTCACATTTGTTTATCAGTAAAATTAACGCAAAGGACCAATCTACGATTAGCTTAAGTCATTTGGGTGTAAATACATGCGTGTTTCCCCCCATCGTAATGGGTTTAGTGATAATTGCTTCTCATGAATTGATTGTAATTATATCTTAAGTTTGGTGTTTCCCTTAGAAACTGTTATGTGTATTTTGCGCATTAAAAAAAGTAAAGGTAAAGGTAAAGGAGACGATCCTGTATAAACAGTGATCGAAGTGCCCATCTCTCTTTCATTGGCGATTGGGCCAGACTCCTCCATGTAATGTTGCTATAGGGGGATCGCTACACCTCCTCTACAGCGAGTCTGTTACCTTCCCAGCATTTAAGAATGCCGGTACCCATATAAACACCTGGGTGGAGAGGAGTAATCGAGATAAAGTGCCTTACTCAAGGGCACAACAGGATGGCTTCGCCGGGGCTCGAACCCGCAATCTTCCGATTATGAGTCAGTGCCCGTTCCGCTAGGCCACCGTGCTCCCACGCATTATTAATGTAATTGTATTATCATACGGAGACACTAACGTTAACCTTTTATACTGAATGTCAGCAAAATTGTGTTTCTCGTTATTCATGTTTGTGACAGCTGACATGTGTCTTCTTCTTCCTCCAACACTATTCAAATTCGTCACCAACTTGTAGCGCTGACATCTGCAGAGTAGGCTATACATCTAACCAGGTAGAATACAGTATATTCTCTGGGCGCAGACAGGTAAACCATTACGACCAGTAAATCTTGTAGTTATATTCATGAGAAATTATATCATAATGATGCAATTGATTCTGAACTCATATGCACCCTCATGTACACAAAACTAACATTTTCCACGAATCGCAAGTCCTTTAACCCATTCTAATTCTTCCATTAGATTTGTGTGTTCACGATGTTACGGCGGGATCGGACTTACGATGGGGGTTAAGGATTACAATGCGCCGGCAAAAGTTTTAAAAGTCCACCCTAGCTCATGATATTTATATTTTATGCAACAAACAATACACCTACATTTCACACATTTTTCGTGGAAAACAATTTTAATTAATGTTGATTACATTGACGTGTTGATTAGACAATCTTATCAATACGTCACTCTATTTGTTGCTTGTTTGATGAGGGTGATTCTATGTTTTTAGGGAAGCGTTGGATGGAGAGATAACGAAAAACATCAGTTGTGGCCTTAACATGGTGAGAAATAAGGTCACCAGGATGTCTAATGTTCTGACGGATTTTATTTATAGCATTGCAACAGTCAATATTTAGGAGACATTAACATTATAAATCTAATGATATGTACGTAAAGTGTATGTAACTGGAAGGAAAAGCCGTCCGTCATTTGAAAATTTTGACATATTGTATTGAAGATATAAATTTTTCCTTTTTGGGAAAAATGTGTATCATCGATACGAAAGGTCAAACTTTTCAAATGATGGGCGGCTTTTCCTCCCAGTTCCATACACTTTAAGTAAAATGTTTACCTCGAGAATGTTTAAATATCATAAATAACAAATATCAATTTTTAATAATTTGACATAAAATTTATATTATACCACGAATTTCAAAAAATCAAAATTATTTGATATTAGCAGGACATTCCTCGAGAATGCAATTAAATATGTCTGATGTGCTCTCATGACCCACAAAAATATCGTGCTAACGTTGCTATCCGTTGTTTTATCATATTTGAATGAGTGTAATATATGAGCTCTCTTGTATTTTGGCGCTTTGTGCTATAAGATATGTGCTGGTTTAATTCGTAGATGTACTTTTAATGTGTTTTAACAGGTTAAATCTGAGTACTTTTACTGTAAATCTAACAATGCAATACCTTTGCTTACGTTTCATGACCGATTTACAAAGATAGGGTTCAATATCAGTACTTGCTCATTTTGCTGGGCACTTGCAGCGCAATAACCTCCAACCTAATCCACTCCGCTACATATTTGCGATTTATTCTGCATCCATACGTGATAAAGATTTAGGGGAATAGATCGATATTTAGGTCCCTGCCCTGGCAGCCCTTGCTGAACAACAACCAAACTCGGATGAACGATTGGTGTTATTAAAAACGCTAAATTTGGTCAAAATTCCGGTTGTAGATTTTAGCCTAACGCAAAGAAAATTTAGTGTGGAACTGCAGTAGCCATTAATACATGTTCTACAGTGATAAATTACCATAATCATAACATGATCTTACCCAATTTTCATCTATCTTCTCGGATTACACATGTTTGTGTGCCAAAGTCGTCAACATTTATAAAACACTATGGTATGTACAGCCTTAACATTTAGTATGGAATATTTTTTTCGCAAAATTCCACGACTGGTCTGAAAGGGGTCTGCATAAACCACACGATCTAAATATTAATTGGGGCGTGTCGGGAGATGGAGTAAAATAATTGTTTGATAGAAAATGTGCTTTTCATGAGTTTATACAAATGCTCATAATTTGGTAATTTACCTCAAATGGCGGATTTGGAGAGGCTGAATTTGAACTTTGTGGTGGGACACAATTTCGGACTTTATGCAACATTGTTCTGTTATTATCAAATTTATTAGGGTTTGAGGTGATATTTCTTAAACTCAGCAATTGGCATTCATCACAGCTGAAATACACTTTCAATATACCAATTTTTAGAATTTTGAGGGGCTATTAAACGTTAAACGTACTCAGAAAGTTTGAAGGCTCCCTTGGGTCAAATGTTATAAACTTACGGTACAAACACAACTGCGAGGATTCTTGCTTGTCCAATGAACTCACGCTGTTTCTTTGTGTACAGTTAGTTTATAACATTTGGCCATTTAAACTTTCTGAGTGCGTACCACCTTTAAGAGACATATTTTCAAAGCTCCTCTTGCTTTCAAAACTGGTAGATTACAAGTGCATTTCAGTTCTGAGAAACACTTATTGATTCAGTAAATATCACCTCAAATCTTGCTAACATTTTAATACCGCCACAAAACTCAAATTTAGTCTCCTAAAATCAGCCATTTTAAGCTAATCCATTACATTATCAGCGCCATAATGTAAACTCTTGGAAAGCACATTTTCGATCAAACATTCGATTTGACATCATCTCCCGACAAACTCCATTAATATTTAGCCCATGCGGTTTATGCAGACCCCTTCCAAACCATACTAAATGTCAAGTTTGTATTAATAAATGTCTATTTATGTTCATTTGAATCCATGTTCAAGCACATAATGTAGAAAAATAAGCATGTTTTCATGTGAAAATCATTTTAATTATTCCAATGTTCGCCCACATTGATGACCCAAGGGTATCATTGACCCAACCTAGCTATCTCATTAACGCATCATGATATTTAGAAATTATCAAAAAATGTTGTCCTGAAATAACCGGCTTGGAGATTCAGTCAATTACAAAAACATCCGGCAAAGAAATATGCGCGTTTACGTGCAAACGGGAAAAAAACAAATGTTGGGTCCATATGGACCCCCTGGTCACTTTAGTGCTATTTGAGTCTAAATCGATTGCAACGTAGTGTGTATTGCCACAAAATCGAATTTAACATTATAAATCTGTATTTGTAAAACTGTAAGGGTTTCACGTACAAAAGCTTATTTCAATGCTAGCAGTACAGATTTTCTGAGAAAAATCACTACATTAGGATCTCAGCAAAATTGAAAAAACACCAATCAAAAAACACCACTGAAACAAAAAAAACACACACAGCCATCCCACACAACCCCACAAACGAGCAGTTATAAAGTGAATAACAAATTCGGGTTAATATAGACAGAAGAGAAAATAGTAAATGATTCCATTTCATTGTTAAAAGCATTAACATTTTTATGTATGATACAAAGTATTTGCAACACTAATTTGTGTATCAACAATGGTTCGCTGGTAAATAGTAAACAAGGGCTAGAGGTGCATTTTACAGATTCAGGCTAAATTTAAAATTGATATAAAACGTTTGTTTGTTGTCATTGATTGAAAGTGTGTCTGTCAATCATTACACTACAATTTTTACTCCAAAGGCTCTTTGATTTCTTCAAATAATTTGTATAATATTAGAGAGAGTAAATCCCCTGGCCCTCTATAATTGCGCGGAAATGATCCCGCCGCCTTAATCCTGACAGCCAGTGTGTATAAATGGGTTACACAGAGGTTTAGAGACCCACCCTAGGCCCGTACCCAGGGGGAAGGGGGTGCTGAGGTACTTGGAAAAGTATACAAAAAGACCATCGCCCCTCCCATTGGAAAAAAAAGTCCACTTTTTCAAAATCAGCACCCCCCCAAATGAAATCATGTGTACGGGCCTGACACCCATAGCAAAGTAAAGTCTGACATTGTTAATAGTGTGTGAGCCCGATCCCCTCAAATGGGGAGGGGGATCTGGGAAGTTTTGTTACAGCAAAATAGGTCCATTGAAGCATATTAAACTTGACCTGTTTTGATGCAACTACCTATGGTAGCAGTGCAGCTTTGCCCCTCCCCCAAGTTGTACCTTACAATCTATCAGGCTCACCTCAACGGACATCAGAACATCGCCTGTGGAAGTAATCCCAGAGTGGTGCATTGTGCAATAATGTGGGATAACGGGATGTAAGAATAAAATGCAAAACCTGACACTCTTATGTAATGAAAAGTGTGAACACCTTATTTACCTTTATTACCTTTCACCTCGTATTAACACCATTTCACACACCTACACTGCTCTGTAATAACATAATGGATGAGGGCTGATGGCGTTTTCACAAATATTACGCTGCAATAATGATATCTTTAAATTACCTTATAGTATCTAAATGCTACTAGCGAATCAATACTCAATTAATTTGTCTTCATTCTTGTTACAAAGTCATGCACGTATCTAATAATGGGCGCCTTTTCTCTCTGTGCCAAGTTGCTCAAAACAGGCTTTATTTACTTGTCGACTAAAATAGCTTAAAATACATAAAAACTAAACAAATAAGACACGTAAATAAATGCTTATGCTATAAAATAATGCAGTGCAAATCTAAGTGACAATTGCATAACTTGTTTACCTCTGGATATCTTAAATGGCCAATAAAAGAATGACAATCATACGAGCTATACTAATGAAATTGGTTAAATCCTTGTGGCTCGTTCAAATTGACACCCTTGGTTAAAGCCGTCTTGGAAATTAATAATCACGTTTGCTGTAATATAACCCAGTAAGCGAGCAACAACTCACATGTCATCAAGACGATAGGACACAGTACTTTGTTGTACAATAACAGTACATTATTCATCATTTAAAATTCTGTTCCAAGATTTTATTTGATCTGATTTGACTTCTTCATTGTATATCAAACAGCATACCAAATATATGAATGCACATATTTTAAAATGGGAAAACCATAAGCTTATAGTATAAAAATACATTTAGAATACATTAAAAGGGAATATACAAAAGAGCAACTAATGATTGCTTCGGTGCTTCGCTGTCCGCAGATATTGCCGAACTAATTCTGCAAAAGGATGCTCGAAACATCCAATTTATGATTCGTAAAGCCGCGAAGCTGTTCAAGACGTATTGCGAAGAGAAGGGAATCGTGTCCAGAGCCCGGGGGTCCGGAGCTAGATAAATTGCTTGGCCACTTCTATATGTTCTATGCTGAATTACCCAAGCAAGATGTCTTATTTTAAAATCATGAAAATGGTATGAATTGAGTTGATGTCATTGGTCCGTATGCACAAAAGAGTTAGATCGGGTCTAGTGTTAGACCAGGTCTAAGTGGAATTTATTCCCAGGAGAAAGGGCATTTTCCTTTAGATTTGCTTAAGTTATTTTGTATTATTCTTTTAACTTTGCACTTAAATCTTTAAAATTTGCTAGCTATTCTATGAAGGAAATAAGAGTAAAGGACCATTCCTGATGGAACTTAATTTCATTTAGACCAGGTCTAACTTTAGACCCGGTCTAACTCTTTTGTGCATACGGACAATTCTCTCATAAATATCGCCCGAAATACATGAAATATCGTATCAAGAATTTTGAACAAATTGAGTTAATGAGTGCTTCTGACTACGTTTTAGGTGATCTTTCATTTTTATCAAAAATTAGTGGAAAATATTATTCCCGACGTAGATATCAACCTACCGGGCACACCCACTATAAACGGACATTGGAATATCGCCGACGAAAGCACTCCCTAGAATGGTGTTTGTGCATTTTGTGGGTTCACGGGATGTAAGAATAACATGTAAAACTTTACACTGTGTGGCACTGTTGTATGCATTGAAAAGTGTGAGCACCCGATTTACCTTATTACCTTCCACATTGTATTAACACCATTTCACACACCTACAGTGCTATGTAATAACGGAATGGATGCGGGCTAAATGTTATTAGCGGATAAATACTTAATTTATATTCATTCCTACAACAGCTTCAGAAATACAAAGTAGGTATGCGTGCTTTTCTCTTTGTGTCAAGTTGATTCAGTTTTATTTACTTATATTTTGTCAACTAAAACATTTAAATATACGTAGATGATTATTTATCCTATAAAAGATTTTTGCCTCTGGATATCTTAAATGGGTAATAAAAGTGACAAAGAACAAGCTATACCAATGAAATAGGTGATTAGTTCTTTCTGGCACGTAATAAATTGGCACCTTTGGTTGAAGTCTTCTTCGAAATTAAAAATTCCTTTTGCACTTATATAACCCAGCGAACGAGCAACAAATCATACATCATAGGGCACAGTGCTTTGTCGTAACATACCAGGTTAATTACATTATTCATTGAAAATTCTGTTCCAAGATTTTCCGTGCTTCCTTTCCCTCTATGTCTGTGTGTATTGTCTAGTTTTCTCATCTTTAGTTTAAGTTTTGTTTGCTTTGTATGTAGGGCTTCTTTTAATTCTGGCGATTCACGATGCGCCGCCAGCGGTTGCACTTACCAATCCTATTTTTGACCTTTAGGGTCGACATCGCACAGCGACAACGCCTGATAAATAATTATATTGTACAGGCAGGGAAACTAAATCAATACACGTGTAACTGCTATGCAAGCGGATACACGTGTATTGATTTCAGACAATATATCTTCGAATACCGGGGTAGAAAATACTTGAATATATGTGTTGAAAGAACATGATAGTCGTAAGCGTGAGTATTGACAAACAATCGTGCGTTTTGAAGTCAAAAACTGACAAGAATTCGGATTTATATGTGCATAATAAAAATGAGTCCTGCCCTCATTCGTCAACACTGCGGGTTTACCCATAACCATGATAACACGGTACACTAGCGCAGAGTAGACCACTGGTAGAGGTAGTCTAACGCAGATGACGTACCAGGCTCAGTGACATCTACAGAGGTTAGCGACCAGGGCACACCGACACCGCCTGGCTAATAATTATTTGGTGCAGAAGGGACACTAAAATGAATACACGGGATCGATACACGTGAATTGCTATGCACGATTTTGATATCAGACGAAAATCTTCTGATACCGGGTTAGAAAATGATGAATATCTCCCGTCATGATTTTTTCTCAAGAAACCAGATTTGGTCTCATAAACTTGGAAATACGTGTTGAACAGATATGATAGTCGCTAGAATGCGCTTTGAAAATTGGCCGTGCGCTTTGAACTCAACATTTGACCATTTTATATTGCGTTGGTCCTGTTATGGACTACAGCGTGCAGCGTGTAGTACAGCTGCACTCACTGTAGGCAGTATAAAAGTCGATGACCATTGACCTCAATGGGGTATACAAGCTTAATCACGCACAACCAAGATCGATTACCCGGCTATTGTGAGTAGCCTTAGTTATGTCCCTCGACTAATTATTAGTTTAAAAGAGCTTTAAAGGTTTGAACCAAATGGCTAATCGTGGCTGTGGATTTAACCTACCATGGCGATTCCTGCCATGAAGATATAGGGTCGAAGACACTGTGCAGGGTATTGTCAATAGCCTCAGTCTAGTCCCTCGGTCCATGGTCTCAAAACTATTAAACAGGTCGGAACAAAATGGCCATGCGTGGCTTTTGAAGAACTAATGGATTCAGCCTACCATCGTGGCGATTTCTGCCATGAAGATATCGGGGCGATGACACTGTGCATCGCCGTTCTAGCCACCATTGGATTTTCACGCGAGTATGATAATAATAATGTTGAAAACAGCTCCACGAAGGATTCCGTATAAAAATAATAGATAGAAAATGTTACTGTTTTACTACGCATTCGCGTGTAACATTATTATATTGATATTTAAACACACAATGGCAAATGTGTTGTATTCGTATCACGCGTGCTTTGAATGGCGACATTTTCCCATTATGCAAACGCTGGAGGCGCATGGTATTATGAATCGACCGAATGTAGTGCTCTTCCGGCACTATTGGGTTCCCATGTACTTGTTGCCAAATTTAGTAATACTAGAAACAATTCAGGTATGTCATAAAGAATTTCGTCTGATCAAGACCACACCACTCCACGCCATACATAAATTCTCCCAGTCACATTTCCCCAATATGAAATTTTTAAAAAGTAAAATTTAATTTTAATTCTTTTAAAGTTTGGCAGAGGCGGGGTTCGAACTCACGGCTCACCGCTTTGGCTAGTATCACGTATACCATACATCCAGCGCCTTAGACCGCTCGACCACGAAGAACTTGATAGTGTCATCGTGAAAATTTATACATATAATATTAATAAATCGCAACTTCATTACTGCATCATATTTTGGAATTTTATCTGCTTAAAACATTAATGTGTATTATAATAAAGCTACCATTATTTATATTGTTGAATTCTCAAGCGCATAGAGACAATTAATACGAGGGTCCTATGAATAGGCCTACATACACAATACATAAAATCGATTTTGATATCGGCCATGTGCTCTGCTGTACATGTGGTTTCCCGCAGTGGCGGAAGTTGTATTACGAAGTGCATCCGAACTCCATTTTGAAGCAAATGATTTGACAAGGCATTGGATTGTTCCAGTTTGCATCCTAAATCCACATTAGGCCCCTAATTTTATTTACAAAATCAAAAGATTAGATTATCATAACAACAAAACGGTAATCTTTTGTCGGGTCTAATGTGAAAATTACATTAAAAAAATACAGTTTTTACAGAATTAATTTTCACTTAATTCCAAAAAAAAAAAAGGCGTATATAAGATTTAAATAAATTATCTACCTTCTATACTAGATCAATTGTGACGCAAGTTGTTATCAAAAATTGTTGTGATAGATGTACAGTTAATATTCATATATTCCATTACCTATCTGATGGTGCAGTTTTACACAGAAAATATTTATTTGAAAAACCTGCCACTCGGCTTTTTTCGGAAAGGTCACAGGGTCGCCGTGACCTGTGCAATAATTACAATTAAAATTTTTCTTATTCTAACAGCAAGCGTTTCTAGAATATATTATGGCGAAATGTGGTGTAGATCAAGACCAGTCAAAACTTACGTCAACCATCGGTTGACTTCATCAGCAGTTGGAGCAGCACCACCTCCTGTGTCAAAGTTCTTATGCAACACAGGATCGTACATATGTGAAAGTTGGTAGGCCCCCTCATCTCTGTTTAGGAGCTTGCCGCTGTTCCTCCGGATCCAGATTGCTTCCAGTTTTGACTGGTCTTGATCAGATGAAATTCTTTATGTCATGGATGATTTACAGACCTGATGAATTTATTTAAGGAAAAAAGCTTAGGTATGTATCTGAGCTTTCTACATCATTACCACAATGACTATTCTTTTATATCTAAATCAATTTTAGACCTTAGACCTAAATCACGACAATTGCACGGGAGAATTCTTGCTACATGCCCATTGTCTTGTCTGGCCATATATATCTTATACCTACATAGCTAACCTCCTACCATTTTTAATTGACGTTTAACTTTGCAAACCTTTTTTAGCAGGGGAAAGTTGTTCTGCGGCCTTGCTCTTAAAATGGGTTTTATTTGTTTATTAATAATAACAGGCCTAATAATAATTTTGTAAAGAATTTTTTTGGATTAAATAGACTCCTTGTCCTCATTTTTAGCTCACTTTAGGACTAACATTGTTTGTGGTACCCGTGAGCAGCAGTGACTGAAAACTGGAGGCGTAATGATATGGGGTACTAGCTTGACTCCTGTGTGTGTAACAACACTTCAATTCGCTCAAATATGGCTAAGAAAATACTAAATGCTCGTAAAGCTTCAACGTGGAAATTTAAACATTCTTGGTGTCGTAAGTGCCAAATGCTGATGAAAACCAATGACGCAAATGTGTTTGCAAAGTAATGATGCCTTCAAAAACATTGTGTAAACACACTTTTGACGATACGTGATCTGTCATGATATTTATGTTTTTATACAATCTGGTACTTTATAAAATACAAAGCGCCCAATTCACATATTATATCATCTATCGTCATCATTGACTTGATAAAGCAATTAATTTGCATATCAATTTTGGCACAATCATCGGAAGTCACCTGTGTTCCGAAGCAGCAGCAATACAGCATATATTTTTCTATTCTACCAAGGCGTCCTATCCATTGTATGGTTTTATTGAAATGTTCAGTTATTTTTAAAGTTAGATGTTGTAAGTGCATGTCCTAATTAATTTGCTGTGAGTGCCAGACCATCGTAAGTCCCGTCGTAAGTACCAAATATGATGGTGTTGCACTGAACGCTTATTTGAAGTAAAAAACTGACAAGAATTCGGATTTTATATGTGCATAATAAAAATGACTCCTGCCCTCATTCGTTAAGATCATTCCACTTACGATGGTTTTGGACTTACGATGATTTTGGACTGAAAACTCATTTTTTGTTCAGTGCAAGACTAGTGCCACTTACGATAATTTGCACTGGACTCTCATTGTTCAGTACAAAATCATCGTAAGTGTTGCACTTATGATGGTGTTGCACTCAATCCCTCATTTTTGTTGAGTGCCAGCCCATCATGTATGTTGCAGAATAAATCCTTAGCGTTATTTATTATAAACATAAGCACGGATGTGGTGGAAATGGTGATGCACATGGGATGGTACGTATCATGTCCTGTTGAATACATCATACCATATTAACATTGCTGGTAATTCCGTAGATAATACTGGAGTATGGTTCACACATGTGTATTTACCTGTGTTTACTATAGACTGACTTGTTTTAGAGGTTTTTTTTATCGTTTTTTCCGTCAAGGTTGACAATGTGAGTTCCGGGTGAGAATGTAAATATTTTGCGATCCGTTTTACTATGTACTTAAAAGGCTTGGAAACATTATACTTATACCTTTGACAATACATTGCGGAAATACTACAGCTACATTATAGAAACAGAACTAGACTGATGCTACATAATTGAAGGCGGAGTCATGTTAATTTTAATAAAAAATGACATGTGAAAATAATCCATATTGTGCAGTGGAGAGTAAGAGCGTGGTGATACCCATTCCTACACAAAATACACATCTTTCTCAATGTCTTTGTTTTTTATATTAGCTTGAAGGAAGTTGTCAGGAAACGTGGAAAACCAATCAAAGATTTGGAGTTTTTGAAAATCACATACATATTATCTTAATTGTTGTTTTGTGGTTTGTGCACAGTGCCTTCATCAGCATTTTAACATTTAAAAAAATTAAATCGCTGCAACGTCGACCAAGGTGGGGAACACCAGATAGAAAACACTTTTCAAAATGGTCACCAAAATGCCTAAAAATGGTCAAAATGGCCACAAATTGTGTGATTTGTATACTATAATGTTTACAAAGTAAATGTTTGTTACTATATAAATCCCAAATAAAACAATGACGCAGTGTTTAATTTCAGTAAAAATTGAGATTAGAAACATGGTGGACACATCCTCTATAGGCATCTCTTTGTAAAAGTTACACTTTCTACTTACTAATGTTGTAAAGCAGTGCTTGAAATGACAAAGCGCCACATGGTGTCTTGTTGTATGAATTTGAAGTTTGTCTTTATTCTGCATTCAACTCATCTAACATATATAGGTACATCTGACCACAAGAGGGTGCTTTTCAAAATGAATCGATATACCACCACGGCGGCCATTTGCGGAAGCAAAAAGCTACAGTCTGGCTATTCAGGAAGATGATTAAGGCAGCTGTGTACTCTAGACATTGTTTCCTTCGCAAAATTGAGTTTTTCATCGCCAGATGACTAAGACGATTTACAAGGACTGCCCAGTGCGTAAATAACACTCACTGTTGACCATCATGTTCATATAGTAGTGATGTTTCAACATCTGTTATAGAGTCTGGTCTTTATCTCATGCCTAGAAATCGTGATTGCGGTTAGCAATGATTTGTGGTGTGTGACAGTGTGCTTAGACCATCACGTTGAGGTGGATAACAAGTCTCTACGCTCAATGCCGAAGCAGTAACTATCGAGTTAAGGTTAAACAAAGTGTTGAAGGGCTTTACCTCCAGAAAAAATATATTATTACCTTATACGTAAGAAAATATGTCTACTTATCATGTGAAATAAAAAATCCGGAAAAAATGTGTGAAAATGTGTTTTAGCCTATTTTTTAGCTCTTGTCAAGCACTATTATTCGATTTGTTTACAAGCGCCAAGCAACTGTCGTCTAGGAGAGTGATTGACATCTTGAAGAATGGAATCTGTATAGTTCATGAATATTCATGTAGTATTTATACAACCTGTATCCCAGCCATTTTGCTTAGCTATCATAATCGTTCATATAAGACGCCCATATGATCCATGGTGTTAAACTGATATTCAGCAACTTTATATCTCTCGATCTTTGCGATCCGAAATATTGAATTTCAACTTTAGGCACATCTCTAGCAAGATAATTAAATACCTGTCACAAATAGAGGTCTTGAAATGTTACTTGCAACGTTAAAAATGTGAATAGAGAACAAATCGGGTTCAAACATGCTTCAAAAATATGAAGGTAATTGTCAACGCCTACTACCTGAATAGCCGGAAGAGGGCAGACTTCATAAGGGAGTGTTCATAATATATTTTAGCGGGGGACAAAGAATTTGGAACTTATTTCGGGAAATTTCCTGGGTTTTTGTTTTGTTTTTTATTTTATCTTCCTGTTCGGGTGTTTCGGTTGGCACATTTTCGGGGCATTTTCATGCACTTCACAGGAGTTTTTTCGTGGCTTCTCTGTAGCTGTCGTGTGTCTTTTTCCCCACGTACAGGATATAAATAATAAATTAATATATGAAAAAAAGAATCTGGAACTTCAACGTCAAAAAACAAAACAAAAACAAGACAAACTGTACCCTGCTAAAAATATCAACCCCTATCCTCTCTGAGAATAAAAATAATAAGACTCAAACCTCACCTGCAAAAACATTTTTTTCGGGGGATAATTTGGGATAAGTTCGGGCCTATTTTATTGCGACAATTTTCAAAATCTATAAGGTGAAATGTGTCGTGGGGATGTCCGGCAGATTTGGGGTGCATTTTCAGCCATTTAGTTTAGACTGTTGTATTTTTAGCCATGATTTTATTGACCCTCAGTGTCATGAAAATTAGGTTTAAGAAGGGTATTTTTCAATAATTTTCTCGAAAAAGTAAAAATTTGCGAAAACTTTCAGTCCAAAAGTTGATACAATTTTGGGTCTGTTTTATTCAAATTTGGTTTAAAATCGTACCGTAGTTTTTCGGAGTCACAGCCTCACATCCTTACCCAAACCAACTTGAGATTGTTCCCCCGGGGTGTGTGCACATTTGCAATTTATAGGCCTACACTCGTTATTTAAGCCTAAAATCAAAGTGTTAATACCATTAACACTGCCATGGCCCGTTTTGTCGTGATGACTGGCTTCCAAAATGTAGGCCGTAAATTATAAATCTGGTCCCGCTAGAGGTGTGTTTTTTACCCGCGGAGGTCTCTCCGTCGGGTTCGTGGATGTGCCACAGTTTTGGGGTAGGCCTATCTTTTCAACGACTATGATGGGTGGGTTTACAGCGAAGACCAACTTTTGGGCGCATTTTGACAAAAGGGCCCTTAAAAAAGCGTCAAATTAGGCCAAATTTGGGTGACTTTGATCCCCGCGGTACAAATGTTTTGAAGAGACCCGCCCAGAGGTGTTTTTATAAAAAAAAATGGTCGGGCCTGCTAAACCTCCCCGAATCAAGCATGGGTAGGCATACCAAAATGCCTTGAGACCCCCCCCAACCCAGCGCCGGGACCTCCATGACATGATATTCTCCGCGAGTCCACCAGAAAATATAAAAATATAACATTTTGATAGGCCTACTAGGCCTATATTTGTCTGTAAACCTTTCTTGTAGTTGTAGGCTACCGCGTATGTCTACCGTGATGACAGTAGCGTAGCTGCCGGGGGGGGGGCAATTGCAAAATTGCCTATTTGGGGAGAAAGAGGAAAAAAAGAGAGGGTGAGAGGAGGGGGCAGAGAGATGGGGAATCCAAACGATATGCAATACAGCTCAATAGGCCTACCATATACGATTATTATCAATAAGCCTGGCAAAATTGTCTATTTGGGTCCCCGCCCCAGTGGGAAATTTGGTGGATTTGGGCCCCGCCCCTAGGGCCTACAGTCTTGCCCCTCCTGGAAAAAATCCCACTACGCCGCTGCGTGATGATGTTGCAAAGTTGCGGAAGTTCATTCATAAATTTCCCATTTCCACTCGACAACAACAGGCCAGCACGCAGCGCGCAGTAGCTAATCCCCGAGCTAATCAGAGACATGTGCGTTTCTCTTTCAACAGAAAATATGTGACCATATGACTGACACGATCATGTACGCTTCAAATAATTATGCTCTCGGCGTCAAAAGTATGATAATGGAAAATATTTATAATGAACACTCCCTTATTTAGCCACACCTCAGTTCCTTTCTCGGGTTGCCTGGTATATATCAGCAAAATCCTACACCTATCGCCTTCCCTTGGTAAAATCCCTGATAAAAACTCGTGATATTGAAATTGAATTTCAGCGCCAGAACTTCCGTCATTCTTGCATCATGGATGGATATGCAGTTGCGCCACTTGGGGGGGGCTTTGCAGTATTTCCCCCAATATTTTTTCTTTCCCACACAATTTTTAGGCAAAATCCCCACAATTATGTAATTTTCCACTTTTTGCGGCAATTTATTGCAATGATTTCCAACGGCCCCCGTCTCAAATTCACTTCCCCCCCATGCCCCCGTGGTTCCGCCACTACGGGTATGGCCATAGCTAGGGAGCTTTCCCACCCCACCCCCAGTTGCCCTTGGTTATGCTGGACGTATGAGAAATTTAGAGCTTGTTCAATTCCACCAATTTTAGAAATTTTAAAGGTAGGCCTATATAGGCCTACAGTGTATATAGCCTATTAAAACGGATCACAGTCAAATAAAATATCGTAGGCCTAATAATTTTACCAATGGCATTTATTGAGCTGCTCACTTCTTGAAAATCCTATGGTTTAATATTGATATTATATAATTGAGCTCCTTGTCAAGCTCCTCAGTACACATATGAGAGTGACTAACTGAGCTCCCGCTATTTTCAGAAATGAAGGCCTGGCCTATTAAATGAATAATTAGGATTGAGGCAGCCTTTTGTCTCATTTTACAGAACTTTTTTTAATCCCCCAAATTAGTGGGTTTTTTAATGGGGAGTAGGCTTTTAAAACGAAATTCAAATTTGGCAATATTTTCCATTGCTTAACGAATTGATCTGCGTGAAAATGCCTAAACATGTGGCCAGAGCAGGATGAGCGGTATAAAAATCTTAACTTGTGAGAAAGGCAGGCCTATGGGGTTGTATGAGGCTGTGGATCACGAAATGCCCCTTTAATGTGTGCTAGGTAAAGTCATTCTTCCTCTCTTTCGACATGCCAAAATTTATTCCCTCCCCCGGCCCCGGCTTGCCCAAAAATTGCTTTCTCGAAAGGCTGTGCAAGCAGTACCGGTATTAGCTTTTACTAATTATAAGCCAACATTTCCAAGCGACTCGCTAAAAATCGCTTGCCTCCCGTCTCGGCCAGCCAAAATCGCTTGTCCGCACCCCCTGGACTGCCAAATTTTGTGGCCCCTCCCCTTGGCCTGCCAAAATGCCCCACCCCTTTGCATAGGCCTAGGCCTATATGCCAATTTTTTGGGATCCCCAATTTCCATACCCATACCTTAAATGGATTTCTAAATATCTACATGTTGCAAGCGCAGCAAGCATGAAAATGTGCACATTTTTTTTCGCGCCCTAACTACCCCCCCCCCTCACACACACACACACACATTTTCCCCTCCCATGCACCAGGTTCATTGGCGCTAGATTTTAAGCTAGAAAATACCTAAATATTTTAAAATCTAAACTCGGCAACAGCACTTTGTGACGTAAGGAATCTGGCAAATAGAGCCCGTCGGCCGTCGTACGTAAACAACGTGTTTAAAAAAAAAATGAGAGTGTCACTTCTGTCCAAAAAAATTTCGAATTTTGGCCTTGAGCAGCGACAATCAGAGGTAAGAAAAACACAGTATGACGCAGCTTGAAATATAGAATCACTATATCAATTTTGAAGTTTGTACTTCAAAGCACAAGCCGAAACGAGGTGAAATGGTTCTAAAAAAAAATTGATTTCGCTGTATCTTTTTATCGCGAAACTAGACAATTTGGCAGCAGCGAGTCGGAAAAATAGCAAATATCTCAATTTTCTGCTATCGAAATTAAAATTTAAATAGCACCTGCATGTAGAAGAGGGTTTATAGAAATAATGTAGGTCAGAATTTTGTCTATGAAATCGTGCACGGAATTATTATTACTGGTTACAAAACGACATACAAGTGGAGGCCATTTTACTTCAAATTCGGCCAACATGTAAGCTTACTAAAACAAATCCAGACAAGCAATATCAAGAATGAATATGCACATTCTTTTATTGACTTGTTTGTAATGTGCGTCGTAGTTCCCAACAAAATCGCCACTTCCACTGAGAAATTATGGCCGTGTTCCCAAAAATCTTGATGCTCCGGATATTGAAAAAAAATTGAAATGTTTGAAAAGTACATTTCTTTTTGAGCCAAGTGGAAAATTCAAGCATAATAATGACCCTTACACTTTCAGCTTTTAGACGTAGTTTGCGTTTTCTCTCTACGATATTTATTTCCAGAAATAGATAATTTTAAAGGGGGCTACATGCAGTCTAATTGTGGATCGATAATTACAAAGTTTAGTATAACCTTAATGAAATTATTTCTTCTTGAAACATAAATTTTCCATTAAAAGTTATAAGTTATTATGAATTTTGAATTACTATGCATAGTTGTCTGTTAATATGTCGAATTAAATGTATTTTCATGTTCGCATGGCCGGATTTTTAATGGATGGTCAGAGGTCGGCAATATAACTTACCCGGATGTGAACTATTTTTTAGTAAATGTCGCTTGAACAAGTTTGTAAGTTGAAATATCATGTTCTGAAATTTGTTATAAACAAGGATATTATCATTGAGTGCTAAAAACGTAAATATTTGTTCATGTTTTGTATTATTTTACATATTTAAAACTTGTGTGATTAATTTCCTTTGGCGTAGTAACATGTTGTTAATTTCATAAGTACTTTGCCGCATCTTTTACGTGTAGCGCATTAAATAGAAACTATGTGAACAGGCAATTAGCGTGGGCTCGCTTTCATCCCTTTGTTCTTTACGTGACGGCTTCGGCATCAGCAGTTGGGATTTCGATCAGCTCTCAATCATTGTAAGAAAATCAACATTTCATTTATATATATAAGCTAGTAATTAATAAGCTTACTATCGTTGAAGTAATATTATGATTTCGACATAGGCCTAGTAATCCATGGACCTGTAACAGTGCGTATTTTTAGCGAGAAAGTGTATCACTCTTGACTTTGCATGGTGCAGGTCGCTTGCCTACTGAGTATACTGATTGAGTGAAAATTTCGCTTCTTGGATTTTATTAAACCGTCCCGCAGTAGTGCGTATTTTTTTAGCGAGAATGTGTATATGAAAATTCACTCTTGACTTCGAATTTCTGTTGCATTTGAAAATCACTCCACTTTGCATGGTGCAGATCGCTTTCCTACTCATGTAGGCCTACTGATTTTTATAGTGAAGAATTTCGTTCATGCGTTTTTATTTTGGATTTTATTAAACGGTGCCGCAGTGCGTGTTTTTAGCGACAATATCACATGATTCAATGTGTATTTGAAATTCACTCTTGACTTTATGTCATCCGAGCACTTCATGATCTAATGATTTTGGTTTGTTTCAACTTGTGCACTATGATATTCGACGATATTGTTTGTTTCAAGTCGTGCACTACATTAATTTCTACTATCGACTTGTGCACTTGGACTGTGAATTTACGATATTTGTTTGTTTGTTTTTGTTTGCTGAAATCATAATATTACTTCTACGATGGTAAGCTTATTAATTACTAGCTAAATGAAATGTTTATTTTCTTACCATGATTGAGAGCTGATCGAAATCCCAATATGCTGAAGCCGTCAAGAAAGAACAAAGGAATGAAAAGCGAAGCCACGCAAACTGCCTGTTCACATAGTTTATATTAATGTGCTACACGTAAAAGATGCCGCCAACAAAAACAATATATATAAAATAAAAGTACACCGGGGCCACTCACATAAATGGTCTGTACGCATGCGTGACCAAAACAAACAAGGAAAAGGGGGTGTTTTTTAACAACATGTTACAAATATGTAAAATAATACAAAACATAAACATCTATTTACGTTGTTAGCACTCAATGATAATATCCTTGTTTATAACTAATTTTACAACATTATATTCCAACTTACAAACTTGTTCAAGCGACATTAACTAACTTATAGTCCACATCCGGGTAAGTTATATTGCCGACCTGTGACTACCCATTAGAAAATGTGGCCGTGCGAACATGAAAAATACATATTAACAGACAACTGTGCATAATTAACTTCATATAAACCTACATAATGTATTTCACAATTTCTACTCATTCCAAATTGCAATTTCCACTCACTTGAACAATGCATTTAAATAACATTCCAATTTAGCCCAAAGGTGATTTTACTAAACCATCCCTTTTTAATTCCAACATCCTTTCTTGTATAAACCTATGTGACCTACTCCACTTCACATTACAACTGCCTCAGCGATGTTTGTCTTTTTTAAAGACTATTCTTGTTTTGATATGTTTGTACTTTGTTATGTTTTTTATAAATACAAGAATGAAAATCCAGATTTGTAAACTCCAACTGCAATATTTTAAGGATTTTATTTCACTATTCCACTCGTGTTTGAAATTGAAAAGGAAAGAAAATCTTTGTTGTACCAGCAGGCTACACGCGCGCAACAACGAATCGCGTTGCGTATCGCGCAATTAGTTAACGCACAAATACGCTACGCATACGCGACGCTTATCTGCATGCGCGGCGCATCTTATGGAAACACCACGGAAGCACAAAAACCTAGTGGTCAAATGGCTCCGTGGGGTTTTAGCTGATAAAATGTGGTTTTTTCAAGTTCTTTCCCCGATTTAAATATCAAGTTATGAATGGATTTCGCTCAAACTTCTCAAGGGGCCGTGGATTTACCCGATGATTATATAATGTAAGGTAGAAAAATAAAAACTGCCGCATTCTCCTGCGAGATTCGATGAAAGTGCAAAATGTGACCACTTTGAACTTCAACGGCCATTATTTCAATGTTTATTTTCTCGGTAAAATGACGATTTAGGTACACGATAACTCAATAAATACAGCATCTATAGGTAAGCAAATATGATCATCGTAAAACGCATGATCAACTCAAGAAACGGTTTTCTCATTTTTTTATATTTTGGTCTATTTCCGATTTTAGGCATCATTTTATGCAAATAGTCGTTTGTGAATTTTAAAAGTTCAATTTGATGACTTATATGGTCAATATCTCAAAAAATAAGGCAAATATCAAAAAAAAAATGGGAATTTGGAATGGAGCCTCAAGATTGAGCTAAAAACAAAATAAAATATGTTGGAAAGAGTGTTTTTTTGTTATGATGTACCTAACAAATATTGCCAAAAAGTCACTTTTTTGTTATATTCTTCATAATTGTTGTTTTTACCCCAAATCTGATGTTTTGCCTTCATAAAAATGTATACTTTTATTAATTATGTCTTGCGCGAATAATTACAAAGTCAATGCCTAAACAGTTACTTGGTATAACCGATTTACTATAAAATAGATCTTATACCATGTTTACTGTATTAATATTTCATCACATTGATCAAATGTGACCAAATGTTTATTAAAAATCTTCCAGGGTCTATGGTGAAACGGATGTGCCTACTAAGCATGCCGGGAAATATACTGACCTATGTAAATGCAGGTCATATAAATGATATACCACTTGTGTGAATCGTGACCTTTTTCAGTTCCCTGGTATTACCAATTAGTGGGCGAACGGTTATGGCAAGCTAAGCGGCTCAGAACGTGGGACTAGCTACGCGCAGCTTCTTTCTCGTTACGTGCAGCTTATTAACCAATCAGATTCGCGGTTTTAAACACGTGGAGCTGATGTAAACATCCTCTCTCACAAATATTACGTTGTTAATTTTTGTAAATGAAAATATCTGTAGTATATCAGCAAAAAATGGCATAGGTGCTATTAAAGTAATATCTGAACAGAATGATGATTGTTCTATATTTAGGGGCTATCATTTTCTTCGGAAGGGATCCCAAATATAGGGGTCATACTTTTTGGAAAGAAAAATAAGGGGGAGGGGTCATAAATTGATAATGACAAAATGTAGGGAGTCACAAGATGACTACAGATAGTGTGTTTATTGTATTCAAAAAGACTGATTTCAATACAATGTTAGCCTGTCTAGGGGGTAAGGTGTATCGGTGGTGGGAGTAGGGGGTCATAACATTTTGATGCCGAAATAATGAGGGCCGCAATTTATTGACGCCGACTTTTTGTAAATTTAGGAACACCCTCGTTCCGAAAAAAATGATGACCCATTTTACTCTCTCCATATTTACACAGTGGCATGTGATATCGCTTTCCCTATCTTTACACAGCGCTTTACATCAGTAGTAGTTGTTGTTTGACCTTCATATCCCCTGCACCGCTAATACAGCCCGAGTATAAAGTTACTTGCTATTAAACACGGTGTAAACTTGGAAACACTAAATAAATATGCTTTGTGTCATTTTAGCCAGGCATTAGCAACATGTTCTCTTGACACGTGCTGTGATTTGGCCTCCTTTACCCGTTCGTTATCTATGCTAATTCCGTAAATTAATTACAAGATAATAATTGTGAAAGAGGATACCTATAACTATACTACGCGCAGCTAACGACCCAACCACGTGATTAAATTTGACTATTTTGATTGGTCAAACAGCTGCTCGTAACGAGAAAGAAGCTCCGCGTAGCTGTTCCACGCTTTTGGCCCCCTTGGCTTGCCATAAACGGTAATGTATGAATGGGATGGCCAATTAAAATGTTTTGAATATTTGTAATCTGGATACTTCAATTTGACTCTGCCTGGTACATGAATATCTCATTTCTACATGACGATGTCCTGTTTTCCTTTAAATTTTACATTGTGTTACATTTTCAATCTTTTTTCAACTTCTGTAAATTTTCCGGTGTCTACACCTTAGCTGATTTATTCAGTGTGATTACCTTATCATTTGTTATTTCATTTTGAATCAGACTCTTACATGTAAATGACATTATTTCGAATTCTGTAATTGCAGAAAATTGATACAGAAAATTCACCAGAAAAAAAATGGAAACAATTTGAAAACGTTTTCGATGTATAAACCCGGTATTGGTATTGGTGTTTTCAAAATAAAATGAGAAATTCGAGAGAAAAAAAGAGTCCATGTATTACATACATTGCTGATATTGTATTTCGCCATAACTCTGCGTCGAAGGATTGATCGTTGTGCAATTAACATGTATAAATGCATGAATGAAACACGGTAGGCTATTGGTTACTAATAACTTCCCTGTCGCTGGTGACTGCATACTATAAACAAGCACTATCTAATTAGGGGAATCAAGTGAAAATTGTACGGTAAATAAGAATCGGTGATTAAATAGACTTAGGGCTAACTCAATTTTAGAAGCAACCAGAATGTAACTGTCACTTGAGATCAGAATCGTTATATAGCCTTTAACCGAGGCTAGATGATTCCAAGAATAATATAAAATAGGTTTGATAAATAGCCTCTAGATCCACACTCGTGACATCGACGGAGTTTTTGAATACAACTGCGAAATATAGGAGACCCACCATGACGATGAATAAGAAAAGGTGTCACGAGAGAAATTAGTTGCTTACCGGATGTCCCTCAGAAGGTTACATGTAGAAAATAATCTATGCTACTGTTAACCAATATAAATGTCCTCTACTAGTACCCCTAGTGAATTTTTAAGTTCCCAACTTGCGTACGTAGCCCGCATTCCTGTTTATACATGATGCAACACTAGGTTCATTACCGTCACCATGGTCACAGCCACCGTATATTTGACGAGGCATTTGAGTAGGCCCAGCCATAGCATGGCACACAGTGTCATCGACCCTATATCTTCATGGCAGAAATCGCCATGGTAGGTTTAATCCACAGCCACGATTGGTCATTTGGTTCAGACCTTTCAAGCTCTTTGAGACGAATAATTAGTCGAGGGACATGACTAAGGCTACTCACAATAGCCGGGTAATTGAATAAGCTTGTATACCCCATTGAGGTCAATGGTCATCGACTTTTATACTGCCTAGTAGTGAGTGCGGCTGTCCTACACGATGTAGTCCATATAGGACCAACGCAATATAAAATTAGAGTTTTGGTCCGATTTTGACTAATTTTGAGTTCAAAGCGCACGGCCAATTTTCAAAGCGCATTCTAGCGACCATCATATCTGTTCAAGACGTATTTTCAAGTGTATGAGACCACATCTGGTTTCTTGAGAAAAATTCATTTACGAGAGATATTCATCATTTTCTAACCCGGTATCCGAAGATTTTCGTCTGATATCAAAATCGTGCATAGCAATTCACGTGTATCGATCCCGTGTATTCATTTTAGTGTCTCTGCTGCACCAAATAATTATTAGCCAGGCGGTGTCGGTGTGTGGCAGATGCAGAATTTTATTCTGATGAACAAAGATTAAAACCTGTTCAGTTTTTTTTTTCAGAATTTCAGTCCGAAATGTACAATATTCTTACAGTATATAACACAACAGCAATTTCAACTCAACAAAACCCAAACAATGTTGATGACAGTTGGAGATAAAGCGTGCAGAAACGCCTTCACCAAAAACGTCTTCTTCTCTAAACACCATTTCCCTTTTATTGTTACCACCGCAAGAGTCTAGAAACTTTATTTATTTATTTTCAGTGTACAATATGAAACTTTTCAATATGCTCTTTTATGCAATATGTTCAACCATAACAAATAACAAAATATAAAGTTAAAAGAAAAGTATGCAAAAGAAAGGTGTGCTTGTGTTTAACATTAATTATGCTTTTAAGATACGGAGTTGATATTTAGCAGACAATTACAGGAAGGATGAATAAATAATATCTGAAAAAAATGACCTGGTTATGGATCGTACCTTGTATTTTACATGCCATATTTGGGGGAACTCCCATTTCCCGAAATTGTCAAATAATATATGGTGGGAGCACAGTAAGCAGACATTTGTTCATACATATTTTTACTCGAAGTAACATTAAAACATAATTACAAGAATTACATGAGCATTCTTTGAATATTCCTACAACTGTTTGCTAACTTCCGTCAACATCAAAGTTAAGACGGTGTTACTAGTGTTACAAGTGACTTCGAGATACTCAGTGCTTTTTTCAGTGCCGGTTTTCCCTGTTGTTATTCGTGATCGGAAAGCTAGACTTTTATGAAGAGATAATAGTGCTTGGAAATCTGAGTTTTTCTCTCATTGAAAATTTACTTCCCTATAGGCGGTGTGCAGGTTTGCATGGAATAACCCATTGGCCAACACAAATTTGCTACTTGATCACCTAGTCGAACACGAACAGTTTACGATCTCTACCCTGATTCTGGTTTATAGTCTGGTAGACGTCTTTTGTTCTTTCCCCTTTGGTGTAAAGTTGCGTATGATTATCATTTTGTTGTTTAAAGTTGATGCCTAACATGTTCGGAGGTCAAAAATGCCAGGTGCCCAGTGGATACTCTCGAGCAATAAAAGCTGATAAGGTCAATGGTTATACAGGGTTAAAACTCTAAATTGCTATGATTTAGTAAAAAAGGTAAAAAAAGGTAAAGGAGACGACCCTGTATACACAGTGATCGGAGTGCCCATCTCTCTTTCATTGGCGATTGGGCCAGACTACTCCATGTATTGTTGCTATAGGGGGATCGCTACACCTCCTCTACAGCGCGTCTGTTACCTTCCCAGCATTTAAAGGAAATCTGTACCATAAACTAATCAATGGCTATATATTTGCAGTAATAATAAAAACGACAAAAGTCCCAAGCTTATATACGTCCAAATAAAGGAGAAATTCTTAATTGCTTACGACAATAAGCGATCGTTTTGTAATCCATGGTGGCGGCCATATTGATACCCGATGTATTTTATTACGCTGTAACGGTACACCGATTTTGAAACCAGCGAAATCCGTGCCACGAGCCTCGTCCCTCGTGAACTTTGGTGACACGAAGCGAATACTACCAAAGTTCAGATTCAACATTCGTTCAAAAGAAAACGCGACAATTTTTACCCATAAAACTACAGAAGAACATAAAAAAATGTATTTTAAGTAATATTTATGATCAACAATGTCTTTTGAGAACGAAAAGTAAAAACAGCACTAAAAACCAAAATTCGCTGTGGGGGTTGCGAATGCCATAGCAACACACGCTCGCCGCGGGTCTGTGTGAAAGGTTACACTGACCGCTTGTGGCAGAAAGAAGCTATCATGGCGGCTTCCATGAATCGCAGAAACGAAGGATTAAAAGTGCTTTTTCTTTGTTAGGAATATTCCGAAATTCATATAGACCGTCTGGTATGTTTAATTTAGGGGTATATAACTATATTAGCCATTGATTAGTTTATGGTACAGATTTCCTTTAAGAATACCGGTACCCATTTAAACACCTGGGTGGAGAGGAGTAATGGAGATAAAGTCATACCAAAATATTCCTCAGGTCACCACAAGGATTCACAAGATATATAGTTTGATCTACCTACGACCAAACAGTCTGGAGTTATTAGTAAACAGGTCAAAGGTTGATATTTGGGTTCAACATAATAGTGTTGTTATATTTCAGAAAAAGAATAATTTTGATTACATCCTTCATGAATCTCGTTCATCAATTGGTTAACATTAATCTCGTTCATCAATTGGTTAAATGAGTATTATTTGACCAAAAATAGTTTTAATTATTTTGCAAAGCTGTGAAAAAGCCGATTGATGAGGGAATGGGATAGTATTACTATTTCCCTATTTCCCTATAGGCTATGACCTTGATGTTGCGTCGCAGTTCCAAGTGTTCGGTGCAACTCGCCACGTACGCGGGATTTCAATACGGGTTTCGCGGTATTAATGTGTACCAAGTCATATTGTCTTGCGAAGCACACATGAAGCATAGAACTGCAGCTAAAATACGGGATACGGGGGTTTCATGGCATAATCTGAGTTCCGGATCAGGATCAGTATCTTATTATATTGACAGAGATTACAGAGAACATGGATACTCGTTTCACGGCGCGTTTGCAGGTTACAACATTTTCACGGTAAGCTTTAGCCATTCAACTATATGCGTGCTGCGTGCATGTGCATTCAATCAAAACAAAGCAAGCCCAGCCCAGCCTTGACTAGGCCTAGCCTACATGCATGCCTAGACTATGTCTATGATAAAAGCCTTGCGTTTCTAACATTTTAGCCAATGAATGAAATATGAATATATTAGTGAAGGATATAAAACAAATATTTACTGCTCTAATTTTGGGATCTGGTGAAATCTATTGGTCCCCTCGGTGAACTGGAGACCGTGAGCCTACTATTTTTCCTTGACCTGGCGGTATCGGGAAAAAATAGGTCCACGGTGTCCACTTCACCTCGGAGACCAATACACCAGATTCCTCATGAGCAGTAAATATTTGTATACTATTCGTATACTTGCCAATAATTGCTTTACTGTTTGCCTCCCTTCGTTATTTATGATGGGTTATGCATATCAAGAGGTATAGATGTAGCATATCAAAGGGTAGAATTAAATCAGTTTTCAAGAGGTTTGTACCATCAGCTACCATCTGCTTCCTGTTTTCAAGAGATTTGTTCATACTATTGATTTTAATATCTTACCTATTTAAACATTTACCTTTGCTTTGTTATATATTGACACAGAAAGATACTTGAATTAAAAACATATTACCAAAGCACTGAATGACTATACTCGTCAATTCGACCTTTTAATTGTAAATTGCAGTCACATTTGAAAGTGGACAGAAAAATATGTTTTTAACAATTTTGAATAATTCATGAATTAATTCAAAAGCAAGTAAATATACTTGTTTAACTGTTCAACAAGACGCACGTTTTTTTTATCAGATATTCCAGTGAAATCTTTCGCCGTAATCAGAGATGCTGACTATCATGATCAGCTACAATCCTTGACATATAGGTGATAGAGTAAAGTTACCACATGTCCCCCCAAATATTTTCTTGCAGTATAAGGTCTAACAAATAACATATCAAAAGTTTAGAACAATTGAACTTGGGCGGAGGGTCCAAATGTGTCGTAATCAAAATGGCCTCCAAAAGCTGGAAAAATACCCATTAATCTACTGATTTCATCAATTTTTCACTCGTTATTGTGGGTTCCACTGGTGACAACCTTGTTCAGAAGTACATTACTGGATGTAGTAATGAATCTCTATATTATGGTATTCAGATGGTTCAATTTGACAGCCATAATGAATTTCAAAATGGCAGCCATTTTGGTATTTTGGCTTATGAAGTCAAATCATGCATATAATTGTAAGGAGAAACTTAAGCCGTTAGATTTTCTAGAATAGCCAATATCCTTTACACCAATTCCCATTCAAATTTATATAGAGGTAGGCATACAAACCAAATTGGCAGCAAGAGTGAATTTCAAAATGGCCGCCATTTTGGTATATGTTGGCTTATTGAGTTTAATTATGCACGTATTGTAACTTGAAACTTTAAAAAGTGACAATGACTTTTAAAATAACCAACATCATTTGCACCCATAGTACCATTAATATTATGCTTTCAAGTAGGCATATGTACCGACTAGCTTTTCTTTACCTGGGGTGTTGAGCCGTAACTTGAAGAAGATGATGTACCAATTTGGCAGCCATATTTACATTTCAAAATGGCTGTCAGCTATAATCACCATTATAAAAATCAATAGTATATTCTTGAAGTAACACACAATTCATCTTGCTATACCACGATGACAAATCGATCCATCTGAATACCACAATATAAAGATGTATTACTACTTCCAGTAATGTACATCTGAACAAGATTGTCACCAGTGGAACTTTTGATATGTTATTTATTAGACCTCATACTGCAAGAAAATACCAAAAAACCTTCTGTTGCAATTGTTTGGGGTCACGTGGTAGCTGTGTCATATTTTGATAATCACATTTCATTAGTTCACGGTCCTTCCATGTTGTCGGTGTGGTTAGCCTGTGTCTTGATAAACCCTATTTTACAATTCACTTTGACATATTCAATGTTCAATGTATGTTCAGCATCGGGGGAGGATGTTTCATAAGGAGTAGCTTTACCATCCCCTTGGCTACAGCACCAGTATAACCCTAACCTTAATCCTATATCATATTCGACATAATCGAACCTAATGGTCGAAATGGCGAACTCCAACTCTTGAACTTTGTCTTTGTTGCAAGAATCATTTGCCTAAGGGTTTGATATAGTTTCAAACGTGAGGAGATGCCGTAATACCCAAAACCAATATTTTTCCAGGTAACAAATCTAAAATTACGCATTGTTTTCAGAATGACCATGCACCTTTCCCTCTGGATTCACAGTTTACTTCCGGCGCTTTTAACGTCTCTCTGTTGCTTGGTTCTTATTAGTGGATCGTATGCATGGTCTAGAAAGTAACCGATGTCCCGGTTTACTGTTTTGTCCCCTAGACTTTTAATCCAAATTGCTTCTTTCTCAAGTACCTTAGGTTCCTCCCAGTTGATGACATGGTTTTCTATTACGATGTGGTTGGTTATCGTAGATTTATTCAGTTCGGAAGTTGACACTTTTTTTTTCGGGTGTACTATTTATTTGCGACCTTTCCAGCATCTTTATTGTGCTCTTTAAAGTCTTACTCTTGGGTGTTCTTGTCTCCTTAACGTAATATTTATCACACCCTTTGCATTCAATCTCGTAGAGAGCACCACTAGTCTTGATGGTATCGATTTTGTCCTTAGGAGGTACTAACCTTCTGACAAGCCTTCCACGTAATGAATTACCACCATGCCGTTGATTTTCGTATCTTGTGTGGTGTTCTTCTGCTCTTCTTTGGTCTTTTCCAATTCGGCTTTACCTTCCACCTTTTTTTGCCTTTTCAAATGCCCACTCTGGATTCATGTAACTGCTGATTTGTTCTTTTAAATTTTACTTTCTTCCTCCTTTTTGTTTTTGTTTTCTATCACGATGGAATGCATTTTGTCAATTAGGGTTCTTACAACATCGATCTTTTGATGTACAGGATGTTGTAAGTCAAAGTTTAGGTACTTATCGGTATGAGTTGTCTTGCCATAGACTAGGAGTTACTGTTCTATCTTCCTTTCCCACGATCAGGGTACACAAGAAAGGGATCTTGCTATTGAGCTGTTCCTCGTAAGTAAACGTTATGTTTTCTTGTGTTGTATACGGTGTTCAGGTGTTCTGTCAGTTGTATAGTCCAGTTCAAGATATGGATTTTTTTATATTGAAGATATGGATTTTTTTCCCAAAAGACCTAATTTTTTGGTGTTTTGGGAAAAAAATCCATATCTTCAATACGAAAGGTCAACATTTTCAATTGATCGTCGGCTTTTCATCCCACCTACATACACTTTAAGTATAAATCATCAGATTTATAAAGTTTACTTCGAGTACTGTTAAAAATATCAATTTTTAATGATTTGCCATAAAATGTGTATTAAATTGCGAATTTCAAAAAATGAAAATTATTTGATATCATCAGGACATTCTTCGTATTCAGAATGCAATTCGATATGTCTGATGTGCTCTAATGTCCCACAATAAATACTGTCCAAACGTTCATACCCCATCTCTTAAACATATGATAATATACAAAACGGTGCTACTTTCTGCTTTTCACGCACTTTCTTTAAGGGGGAATAATACCCTGATTTTCATCAGTACCCCTCTTCTTTTTTTTCTTGCAAATTTATAAAGTACATAAATATGTTCATCACCTCATGTCATGAACTTATAAAACATATCTACATACAAAGTGTTTTTAAACCATTTTAGTAAGTCATTTTAGCCCTATATATTTTTTGTTTACTGTATCCTAGTAACTGAGATGTGTGTTTCATAACAAACCATAATTTATTCTATTGAACATGTCCAAGTAGAATACATGAATAGAATACATTAAATCCTTTGTTATACTATCTATAGAAATGTACTCACTGATTATAACACTGAATAAAATAAATACGCCTAATCTCTTCCACATAGACAATTTAATACTACACCATGTATGTATCTTCTATAATGTGTTGTTAGGAAAAGAGATTAAAAAAGGCTATAAGGTCATCAAAGGTCAGGTTATAGGTCAATTGGTTCAGGTCAAATTCAGGCATCAATTTTGAATACATGTGATAGTATACAAATATTAACTGTCTAGGAGTGTGATGGTCGAAATATAATCACGAGGTGAAAGATGGATTGTTCCATTCCACGAGCCGGAACGGCGAGTGGAATGGAACAATACATCTTTCACCGAGTGATTATATTTCGACCATTACACGAATTTAAGACAGTTAATATTTGTTTTATATCACTCATGCATAAATTATATTACTAAAATACTATTTAAGGTAGGATATACATTTTTTCATCAACATAACACCATGTTTTGCCGTGATATACTTTACATTTTGGGATCCACCCCATAACTAAATCGGCGAGTCCAAGAGTCAGCGCACGGCTTGGCGCAGGCGCACTACGGCAGAGCACATGATGGTAAAGACTATCACACGGAGAGGGTGATAGTAAAAATGATAAATGGTAATCAACCAATGAACTGTCTAGAATTTATGTATGAGTGATATAATCTGTGATATCATACATGTCATAATGAGGCATCAATGTAAATGGTGAGTACAATTTAGATTGCCTAGTTGAGATGGATTGGGCAAATAAATATAAAATAGTTACCAAAATCACAAAAATGAAGCTTACGGAAAACTACCTAATATGGTGGTATAGGTGACAAAAAATACAATCTTTTTCAACATTGCTGTAGTGTGGTTGTGGTAACCTGTTACCTATGGCTTAATTAAGTTTCAGTGAAATAGTGTCGCAAGTTCAAAATACAAAATATAGCTCAACATTGAAAATAGAAGCATTTTAACCGGTTCGTTTTTTGATAGTTGTGGAGCACCAAGTTCATGAAGTCATAAAAGAAATCAGGGACCACTTATTCCCATTTTACATATCAACATTATTTCCCTAATGTGTTAGCAACACATATCCAAAATTTTAACGAAATCCTTTGATAGTAAGCTTTCCAAAATGAAGTGAATTTAAAACATCAGTGATGTACCACGTTTTGGCTTATACCATTAGAAGTATGTACGCGTCATTGATACTGACGCCATCAATTGAACGAGAAGATTTGCCCCTTCATTTTGCATACCACTTTGTCCAATTTCTTTTTCTCATTTCTTCACAAAATGCAAAAAAATGCAAAAAAATGCAACGGGTGTAGTACCCCCTTAACATGTTTAAGAAACGGGTCTTGTTCCACACTATTCCACCTACTCTTTGGGAATTCATGGGTATAGATTTCTTATGCTGGGTGCCAATTATTGGACTGTGAATGTGGTCCAGGAAGCTGTTCCTTGTCAGTGCATTTTGTTGTGGTGTCAGTTGGACACTGCTTGGTTACTGACATGTGTTTAGAGTAGAGTATTGAAGTAATCCTGTGTGTAATTGTGGTTCATTTTGATGGACAGGATTTTAAGATATGATCTTGCAAACAATTGTAAGTTTCTTTTTTTTAGCTTAGTGTAGTTAGGATGGCTCCTTGCTTTGGTTTTCAAAAATCAATATTTCCTCCAGAATTTATTTGTTTTCGATTGATTATTTTCATAATAAATGGACTCTATCTTCTCCAGTGTCCTGGCGACTTTATCTCAATTTGTGGGCGCATGTGATTGTGATTTCTGGCTCTCAACCCCGGGGGCACTCAACACAAATGACCATACGGATATGCTCCCCCGGAAAGGCCCCCCTTTTTGGGTTTCGCAGCTCCGAAAGACCCCCTATATTTGACCAAAATACAGCTCCGAAAGACCCTTGATTTTGATCATTTCAGCTCTAAAACACCCAAAAATTGCTAATTCCTCATATTTCTTGCTTTTTCAGGCAATTTTCAACCAAACAGCCAAGAAAGACCCTTGATTTTGACTTTTCGCAGCTCCAAAAGACCCCATTTTACTTGTTCACAGCCCGGTTCACAGCTCCAAAGACCCCTTTCACCGGTACGCCATCAGCTCCCAAAGACCCACCACCTGAAAATTCCGGGGGAGCATACCCACCAAAAATTTTTGATGTGCCCCCCCGGGCTCAACCCTCGATTTGTCAGAATCAATCATTGCCATATTAAATATGCATCATTTATTGTACATAACGATGGAATGGGACCCGTCATACGATCATTGTTCGGACCATTCCACTATTATTTATAGATATCGCGTAGGATCAAAGTCAACATCGCCTTTCACACCATACTCGCTAGGTTTCATCATTTTACTTATGGAAGATGTAAAAGATGTTTGCTGTCGACAAAGTAAATGAATATGTAAGTAAATAATTTTAAATTGTTTGCCCTATATAACCTACTTGTTTTTTTTTGTTTTTTTTGGTAAAGTCAATCCGTATATAGGGAATTAATATAATTGGAAGACTGATAGATACGGAATGGAGATATTTGGAATCAACAATTGCTTTAAAGCAAACTAATTTGCTTCATACCAATTTGTAAGCGATCTTTAGCAAAGTCATAATTCATTGAATTTATAGCCGTATGACAAAACAGGCAAAAATAGTAACTTTTTGCACAAGATTTGCAATTTAAAGAGAATTGGCCATTGCTCATTAAAAGGAAGCTAGTATATGGACAATATAAGTGTGCTCATTCATTTAATGACACAAAATGTAAGAAATAATGTAAGGAACACTTGAGGTTTTGACTTTTAAAACCTACATTTCGGTCGGCTGGGATAGGTCTTTTCAACAGATTTACATTCGCCTTGCTATTGCTATAAACATTGAATTGTGTTATCTGTTGACCTAATGAAATGTTTTATTTGGGAAGTGTTAGCTTTCGTTCGATATAAACAAATTCTGATTGGACACTTTTGACAAAAACCAATCACAGATGCCTATTTTCCACTAGATCTCACACAGCTCTTATGATGCTATGCACTCAACCGTGTAGTATAAAACAGTCCGCGTAGAAGCTAGACTCGCTGTGCTTGGAAATATATGTGTGCTCGGGTGCATCTAGGTGGAAACTGTGCGTAGATGCATTTATAAGAGAATCGTTTTGTAGTCAAACCTTTTCATTTGTTCCAAAGCTTACAAAGCATCTTTAAATCCTCAACATCAAACACACTTTCTTGTCACGTACTTGGCAGAACCTAGTACCTTTTCTGTGGTAAATTGACAAAAGAGCGTCGAAGGAAAAAATAATCAGTGCATATAAAGAGGCCACTCAACGGAGGATGGAAAGGTATTAAAATGTCGCACAGAGTACTTGGAATAGCTAGAAATATTGTCCGTAGAGAACAAGACCTCGTTTTGTAGCTAACCTCCACATTTTCTTTTCATAACACTCCGATAATGTTACAGAAATTCACATGAACAGGCATTTTTGTCTGCATTGTAGCGACACCTGTTACATAATTAGCTTTTAAAGGTAGCGAGTAAGTGGTGCAATGGTGCATCTGACCGGATTCGAACCGGCAACCTTCAGCAACTTTTACATTTGGGACCGTGGACTTCTGGCCCGAACCTCGAGTAGAGGGTTTTGGCTTTCCATGAGCTGGTATGTTCTGAAAATGATTCACACGTTATCAACATTGAGCAATTTGAAATATGCTAATATGACCTTGAATTTAAATGGTAATGGGGAAAATGTTAACACAGCAAAATAAGTCGAGCACCATTGAGGCCTTTATTTACCTTGACCTATTGTGATGCATTACGTATGTGATGAAACATCCTAGATAGTGCAAACCCAACGTTACGTATTTGAAATTTTATATCACAACATTTTGACACTTCTTTGGTCAAAATCGCATTTTTATATTTTTGACCCCCATTGAGCTAAAAATATGAACTTTGACCATTTTGGAAATACCACAATAACGGTGCATCCGTTGGTCAAACTACACCGAGATTGGTTAAACTACTGGCTCTTTATGGCTAGAGGAATCTTTTAACAAAATTTGAGTAAGTTTGAAATTTGACCCTATGTAAAGTTTGATTACCTTTTCCCGCCAAAAGCAACTTCGGTTCGATTGCTATCACGCAGTTTTGTGTAGCTCATGATGTCAACTACCTATGGTTTAAGTGTAGCTTTGCCCCCCCCCCCCCCTCGTACGTTTACGTCGATACTCAGCAGGAATCCTTTCAGGACGTCATGCCAAGGGTGAAGAAATGTTGATCACGTGCAGACTAGACATACAGGTGCACCAGACAAAAAAACTTGAGAATTGAGGGTGCTGAAGATGACGACAACTGGAGAACTCAAATGGTGCGATGAACTGGACGAAGTGCGAGTAAAAACCAAGCAGCTGATTACAGGCTAGATGAAACTCATCCCCTGAAGACTTCCCGAGTTTGTGCAGTTAGTACCACACTGGGAGGGAGTTCCATAGGTAAACTGTCATCTGGAAGAATGAGTTCCCATAGAGCTGAGTGCGGCTGGTGATTGTCTTTAGTTTGCTTGATTGATAGTTTCTGGTGTTGCTGGTGATCATTAGTGCGAGGTAGTCAAATGCATTGATGGCAACCATGCCATGTTGTATTGGATTTTGTACAGCATGGCCAAGCTGGCAGCATTTCTCTTCCATTCCAGGGATTTCCACTGAAGTTCTTGTAACATGGAGGTCACGCTGTCTCTACGCTGGTATCTTTGCAGGACGAACCTGGCAGCTTGGCGTTGGATGCTTTCCACTTTGGTGATATCTTTTTTACTGTGAGGGCTCCAGATTGTGCTGCAGTATTCCAAATAAGGTCTGACAAGACTGATGTTTTTCTCAAGTTCTCAAGTTATCTGTCTTTTGTCCTGTTTAATATAAAAGCAAAATGAATAAAATAAATAAATTTAAAAAAAAGACTGATGTATGCCCGTTCACGGATCCTTACTTCCCAACCACGGCCTCACCCACTACAACCTGCACGTAGAACGAATACAAGTTTCAAAAAAGTCACACCTACGCAACTTCGAGTTCATTTATAGAATAATTTGAATGCGCAATGATAAAGAAAGAGCCCTTTATGTTAGAGGTCTGGCTTGAATGAAGTGGATAATCACCATTTTAGCAGTTTTACAGTTTTGACCCTTGTTTTAACTTTGATCTAGAATTGCCCAGGGGTGACAATGTAAAATCACGCCCTGGCACCACATATACAACAATAATAAGATAAAAAATTTAACTACATGGCAAAGAGATCCTTCCGTGCTCTTCAGCCCGACTATACCAGCCTGGTTTACGTCGAAAGTACGATCGGTCAGTGATGACAACGCCACGGCCGATACGGTAAAACTTGCAGGCGGCATAGGACACGCAACACGTGACGTTCGAGGCTGGCGAAAATACAAGGCTGACAGCCTCATTCAAAATAGACGGTTAGCAGTTTAACATTGAAAAAGCACATACTTACAGTGGAGTACTTTGTCAAACCCCAACAGTTTTAGAGTAAGATAATTTTGCTTTGACACCACATAACAAATTTAGAATTGTTTGTGAAGATTTCATGATTATGTGTTAATCCAATGGCGACGTCAAAACTAGCGATATCGCATCCACCGCCACCTGAAAACTTGGTCGGAAACAAATTTTTAAAAAAGGATTACATACCTTTCAATAGTTAACTCGAGTAACAAACGTATGACAATATACGGAAATTATGTTTCATTTACCAGATTTTGAAGAAAAAGCAAACAAACATGTAAATGCACCAGTATAAATTTTTTTCAATTGCACACACATTTTTGACGGTATTTTCTCGTTTTGTCAATTATTAAATGCTCAAAGGTGGCATATGACGGTATGTTCTGCATTTATTAGATATATCGCAATGTTTTGGATTATCAATTTGGGTATCGAAAACGTTATCCGTGATATTCCAGCATACAGCGTGAAACCGTCAATGATGACGCTTAATTTCAGATAGCAACGCATTCCCGTTGCGGACCATACGGTTGGAAATAAATATACAGGTGTATAGATTTCTCACATTTGTGTGATAGTGTGGAAAGCAATCAGCCTTTCCATCATCGTTGCTAATTGATTATCCCATCACATATTTCTGAAAGTGTAGAAATACACGAATATTGAACATAATCAGTGCAACTGATAACGTTATCGCAGTTAAGTTTTCTAATTGAGTGTCTTGACATGATATTTGAAATTTAAAATTTGAAATAATATGAATCGAGCCAAGGTTCCACAATTGAATTGAAATTAATGTTCATACTCTAAGCAGAAATGATCCAAATATTTTGGTTATTAATATATACATCCCTTTTCTGTGTAGGGTATTTACCTGTTTATTAATTAATTAATCAAAAAGTGACCTTCTTACTTAGGTCCAATTACTTACTTAATTAATTATTATCTTGGACAACATAAGCCTGTATGCATTGCAAAAAGAACAAATGTATTGCAAAAAAGAACTGTGTAATAATTAACGGACACATCGTTCTCCTACAACACACGACGTTAAATAAGGCTGATAATGAAATCAAAATATTTCACGACGATCCAGTATCCCAATTTAAATCTGCCTCAATCTTACACAATCATGAATTATACATAATATTTGGATCCTGTCTGATCCATTTAATCTCAATATCCTGATGTTAACCCTATGAGAACTACCTGCCGATTGGCCAGAAAGAAGTTTTCATTATCAATTGCACCAATCAGCAACATTGTTAAAATAATTTCACCACACAAAAAAATGTGCAGAATAATTTGCAAAGCTCCATTCTGATTGGGGATTAAAGTGAAAATATCATGTAATTGACCAATCAGAGGCAATGTTAAATCGGCAGGTAGTGCTCAGGGGGTTAATGTACAGGAAAACACAATAATTACATTTCAAACAATGTGGATTATAGGCTATATGCAATAAATGCTTTTGAGGTAAAAATGAATAAAGATATAGTCGGTTGCATAAAGCTCATTGAATGTTTTCCATTATTGCATTACAATGTGGTGTTGTTCTTTATCATGTAAATTGGAAGCAGAATTTATTTTAAAAGCAAAACGACATTAAAGTATTTTATTTTGTATAAGGTTTGCAATATTTTCTTGTATCTAGATTGAAAATGTAACTGGCTGCTAGCGTAAGAATTAAGTTTTCACATAAACATCAAAGCTACAGCTAAACAGAAAGCTACTCACATGTGAGCTAAAAATGCCTGTTTAAGAAAAACAAGAAACGTTCAAAATAGGTAGTTTCCTTGTTATTTTTTTGACGAGTTGAATTAAAAGCAATGTTTTCTTGCTCAAAGAAGTTCACCATAGATCGCAAAAGGCTCGCGAAAACAACCAACCACTATTACAACATAGCTGAAAAAAGATGAAATCGGAAAACTGTGAGTTGAACATTCATTCAATATCCTGTCGTTTTCCCATTGCGTAAAAGATGGAAATGTTCTTTGCAGGAAATAAGTACGATCAGGTTAATCAGTTCAAGGTATCACCAGTGCTGAAATCATGCACCTATTCCAGTGGATTGGCGTAGCGTCTTAGGGGCACGAGGGAGCACGTGCCTCCCAATCGATTTAAATATTTAGAAAATCCCATAATTAGGACAATTGCCGAAAAATGGCCTGATCTAGGCCCAATCAGGCCCAGTAAGGTCCAGTGCCTGTTTTTAAAGCCATAGTTGTAACATTTACTGAGGAGGACGCCCTCAATTTTGTTTTTCAAAATTCTGTTTTTTACACGATTATAATGAACGTTATTAAACTAAAATACTCAGCAAAAATCAAGACTTTAGTCTAGGTGCTGTAGTTTAATCAAAATCCGAGATTTTGAATAAAACGCAGGAACCGACGTTTAATTATTACGATGGAAATATTAGTCGAACACGTACTCGGTGTTCATAACACAGTACGTACACGGCGTGCGGAACAATCATCACACATAAAAGGACCGTGTCGTAGCATAACCGATGGAGTAACGTGCATTGTAAATTCCAATTTTCTTTGCTTTACTTCAGGTGATGTTCAGCTCAAAATAAAAAGGGGACATATGTGACTGTAAAAGCTAAGATTTTATGGACAAGAAATACTAATCTATTTTTTATGGAAATGTTACAACATGGCTTTAATGACTGAATTATTGAAATCCGTTTGAATGCAGAGACGAAAAAACTTTAATCTACAAAATGTCCAGATGTTTCAGGAAAATGGTTACGGAAAATTTTGCAGGGAAGTGGTGCTTAGACGAAAATAACAGTCAAAGATGTCCGACGTTTTGCAAGGGTTATTGGACTCAGGAGGATTTTAACTTGAAATAAATAAGGTCACGTGTTTACTACATAAAGGACATAATGAAATTTGAACACGTGATGAACAAACAAGACAATGATTGGTGTGATTCACGGTCATCCGGTGCCTTTGGAGGTAATTACCTGAACTTTCTTTCTTCTGAGTCCCCTCGAAGGATCTTTGTCTTCTAATGCTATTAATATCTTCCATCATGAATCATTCTCCCACCACCACTTTCCTGATACCTTGCTGAAACATTTGGAGCCATTGCCAGGCATCTGGAGATTTTGTGGACTAAAGATTCGTCGCGTCTGTATTCAAACGAGTTTTTTTTCACTATTTGTAAGCACTGAAATACGCACATGATCTTCCGTCCCATTGATTAGCCTAATCTTACTTACTTCATGCAAAGAACATAATAATAGTACGTAATGTGAAATCGACAGGATATTATAATTGGATAAATATCCAACTCCCAGTTAGTTGAATTCTATTATTTTCAGCGATGTTGCAATAGGTTTGATCAGTGCGTGTAGAAGGAACAATTTCCAATTATGAACTTACAATATCATAAAATACAAATTGGATGGGAATAATTTGTAGCCATTATTTTGGTACTTTTTCGATTAGCCAAAAAGGCTATGAGAAAATAATTGAAATAAAGCTGCACTGGTTGACTCGGAGTGACTTATTAATTTATTTATTTATTTATTTATTTATTTATTTATTTATTTATTTATTTATTTATTTATTTATTTATTAATTAATTAATTAATTAATTAATTAATTAATTTATTTATTTATTTATTTATTTATTTATTTATTTATTTATTTATTTATTTATTTATTTATTTATTTATTTATTTATTTATTTAATTTTGTTTATTTGATTTATTTAGCTTAGCTTTAGTGCCTACTTTGACCGGTCTGTTTAAAGTCGCGGGAGAAATAAATAAAGCGATAGAATTAAATTAAATATTCTACAGGGCTAATTTGTACTTTTCTAGGGGGCGTGCGATTATTTTCTAACAATGTGAGATATCATATTTTAGTACAGGGCGCTATGGGTTTGGGAGTTTATTTTCCTACATTAGTCGAACCAATGTTTTTTTTTTAAACCTGAAATAATTAAATTTTTTCGATTTTTTTGATTCCGTGTTTGTCTATGCCCCCTGTGATTCCCACGAGGGGTCAAATTAGTTGGTTTGACGAGAGGAGTACTCTCGTTGACCGGGGGTACTTTTTGAAACACGTCTATCGATGAGGTGTCTGAATTTTTTATACTAAACATATCATCTTGTTGTTTTTGATCCTTATGTATATCTATAGGTCTCCTTTATCAATTGATACCAAAATAAGTACCAAAAGTCTCCATATTATGTCATTATGACGTCAGTTTGTGCGTACAATATAGGAAATTCCATTCGTACCAAAATCGATTTGCGATTGACTGCATTATTGCCAACTTTTTCTGACCGGTCTATTTGAAATGTTTGCATCCCAGTTAATTATAAATCAATACCTTTGTGAAATACCATACACAGGATTATCATTCAAAAATCAAGAAAGGCTCTAATCAAATCCGAAACAGAAGTTCTAAGAAAAGAAGAAATACCTTCCACTTTGAACCAGCATAGATTACTACATTTTAAGTTCGTATTTTACTATGACGGCGTACGAGCATTTCTCCAGCAATGCCAGACATCATACGAGGCGAATACCAATTTCTTATTGTGACTAACTCAACTGGTTTATGCTCTTGATTTTAGGGGTGGTGCAATAATTATGTGTACCCGGGGTGGTGAATTCTCAAAATGGTCTGCCAAAAATCGCTTGGCCCCCTTGGCCGTGCCAAAATTCTTTGCCCCCCTTTTGACATGCCAAAAACCTTTTCCCCCTTTTGATGTGCCAAAAATCTTTGCCCCCTCCCCCCTTATACATGCAAGATATTTGGGAACCTGAATTTAAAACCTCAAATTGTCTTATCATTATTTTAATGCGAACGGAGCGAGCAAAATTTTTTGCATATTTGAACGTGTTCCTAACGTTTTCCTATACCTTTGATTTTGATTTGATTTGTTCGGGTTGTGACAACCCTGGATAACCCAAGAAAGCCTCTATTGAAGCTTATTTCCATTGGGGTCCATTTGAACGCCGGGACGAGTTGGGAACAGTCAGGGGTTAACACCCTACTCTTTTCGAAACTGGCTGCGAGATACATGTACAGGTATGGCTCTCTGCACACAGGACCGACGGCTTAACGTCCCTCCGAAGGACGGAGTACTTTCATGATTCATTTACCCAATTCTAAATGAACCATGGGAGAGCGGAAGTCTGAATTTAATCTACAGATGTTGCTAATTAATTTCAGACTTTTTTTTCCAAGTCAATATCCCAGCAAATCGCCACCGCCGGGAATCGAACCCGGGACCTCATGCACTAAAGGCAAGTACCCTAACCATTGTGCCACGCTCTCCTTTTCAGGGCATAATAGAGAAACGGTGCCCAAAATATCTGTGCCAAAAATCGCTTGCCCCCCCCTTTGACCTGCCAAAATCGCTTGACCCCCTTTAGACCTGCCAAAATGCCCCCCCCCTTTCTGGCGTGCCAAAAATCTTTGCCCCCCTCCTATAATTCACTACCCCGGGGTACACATAATTATTGCATATTTACTTACTGAATTTTGCGGGCTAAAGCAATCAAGTTAACGTAATATTTAAAGCTTGAAAACAATAATGACGATAACTATGATACTGAAAATGAGTACTATGTATGATACTTTTTCCTAGCTACAAAATGAATGTAATTTTCATTTTGGGTAACTATATACCATTTCACCTTGATGTGGCAGTGACGTCAGTGCGAATTTCATTGGGTGCTACATCAGGGCGAGAAATGGTATACATTATCGCCTGCTGTGTTTGACCATGGAGGTAGTAGAGAAGGAGAAAGCTCGCATGCATTCTATTGTACAATCATAATTGCCGCCCTTTGAGGTTTCGAGATCAACGTTTTGATTATGTAACGCGATTATCACTTATAATCTTTTGTGTTGTATACATGCATCGTCGCACACTTGTGTGCGCTATAAATATGCTGAAACAGCATAAGTCATTCTAACTTGATGAAAATGATGCACATTATGCTTTACATCTCTTTCATTGCCTAGATTAAAAGAGGGCTCAGGACGCGGTTATTTTGAAACCTCGGGGGAGGAACAATTGTTAAAGTTTTGGGTAAACAAATAAAATACGCCCAACCCGGGCAGTACCGGGCAACAGTGAGATACATCTCGTTTGATGGGAGAATTCCTCAACTTAACAATGCGCAATTTGTTTTAATAAGATCTTCGTATTTTTAAAACAGTTGTTAAAACAATTTTACCCGTCCTTAAAATGTGTGTGAACTGTACCATTCCATAATAAACTGTTCAGAAACATTCTGGAACAACATGTTTCAACATATTAATCGTAAAAAACATCATATATTAAATGAAATATGAATATTCAAGTTCAACAGCTAAGTAAATGTATGCGCATCCATAATACATGTTTTGCGCATACGTGATTTACTTGTTACTAAAATATGAACCCCCCATGAGACGGAGTCATTCCAGAAATTATCGGCGATGATCATTAGATCAAAGGTACATCTGTCTCTATTGTGTTTACAATAGGATTTGCGCAATGAGCTTAACTCGAGCTCACTCCTTCTCTACTACCTTCATGGTTTGACCGGACATGAACCGGTCTTTGTAAAGTAACATGTTCCCTATTAAAATAATGAAAAGCTATAATAATCCGAAGCTCTGTAATAACAAAAACAGTTGTAGCTACTAGGAGGGCGTGCAATCATTTTTCCAGCAATGCCAGACATCATATGAAGTCAACCGGTTTATTCTCTTGAAATTGAATTTAAATCATAATAAAAAATAATAATTATTATTCAAGGATTAATAACTTAATCAAGTATAGCAACTCGTTCACAAGACATGTATGAAACCACAGATAAAATTATGTTAATGTAATATGTAAAGAACTCTCGTTGACCGGGGGCACTTGTTGAAACACGTCTATCGAGGAGGCGTGTGCAACTACTTGCTGAATTTTCTATACTAAACATATCATATTGATCTTGTTTTTTTTTTTATCTTAACGTATAGCTATGGGTCTCCTTTATCAATTGAATCCAAAAAAGTACCAATAGTCTCCATATTATGTCATTATGACGTCAGTATGTGCGTACACACTCAATATGGGAAATTCCAAAAAAAATGGTACAAAAAATACAGGCCAAAATCGATTTGCGTTTGACAGCATTATTGCTTTTTCTGACCGGTCTATTTGAAATGTTTGCATCCCAGTTAATAATAAATCAATACCCTCGTGAAGTACCATACACAGGTCAGGATCATCATTCATAAATCAGGAAAAGCTTTATTCAAATCTGAAACAGAAGCTCTAAGAAAAAAAGAAATACCTCCAACTTTGAAGCAGCATACGTTACATTTAAGTTCGTATTTTACTATGATGGCGTGCGAGCATTTTTCCAGCAATGCCAGACATCATACATCATACAAGGAAGGGCAGTTTAATTGCTCCAAACGTCAGTTGTACTGTTGCTTACTTTTGTCTAATATCCCTGTGGTTTTGGCTTGAATCTTTCTATATCTATATATTCTAGGTATCCTTTGATCCTTGGTGTGTTTGTACCTCGTCCGTTGGAGACACCATTACCCACTTTGACTTACTTACTAACAAAGGCGGCTTATACAAGTGAGTAGCTCCTTTTTGTGGTAAGGTGTATAATTTCATCAAGGATGATTACCATTTCCTGACGATCCTTTAATACTGAATTTTCTGGCCGACGGTGTTTTGTTCCATTTTCTTTGTTTGTTTTTTTCATTTCGAGATTGGTCCAGCTATCATGCCATAAAACATTAGGTGGTACTGATTAAAAATTACCAATCTAATTCATATCAACATAGTCTATGTATTACTAAAAGATCAGGAAATTCTATTGCACAGTGATATTAAATCCCATAATCTTTTCGCAGTGCATACAAAATACATCTAAGTTTCAACAATTGAGGGCGGTATTCGGTTGTTATTGTGGAACAATCAAACGAGATTGATTGAAACTTTGCAAATCGGCAATAATTTATGATACACACATTTAAAAATTGAGAAAATATTTCAAATTACCGTTTCAATTTGTTTTAAACCCGTTTTCAATCAATTGAATTATGTATTTGATAGATTATGCCTTTAAAAGTGAATTCAGTTTTAATTAGATCATGAAATGAAGGTAAGAAACATTAATTTAATGAAAGTCGTACAATTCATGTTCAAACGCTATTTCACATTTGATATTTATTGGTATTAAGGTTAATGTCACTAATGTTATAGCTAATGTTCTTAAAATGCTTAATGAAATACAATATCTTAATGTCAACTAGTAGTGTATCAAAACAAATACACATAAAGATGAATTCAATGTCATTACATGTAGTTAATTACCATTGTAATGATTCATTAAAAGGCTTTTATTTTACCTAATGTTACACTAATACTTGCATTTAAAATAATATAAGTCAAAGAGGGCGTGAATATCATATAATATTAGACAACAGTAAATGCAAATCCAAACCTTAATTGCCAGATTAAGAACTGGAAGTAGCTTATAATGGGCAATAAAACATAGCCTTAAAAATGTCATTATTGTTGAGTTTCCGTTACATGCGCATTAATTTGTAATGCAGATTTGCGATTACTATTCGGTTTGGGCCTAACTTTCAAAATTGGTATGTCTACCGAAAGAGTAAAACATTATCATAAACTTGTAAACACTGACTTGGCCCTGATGTCATCGTCAATTCGATGCCAATTTTGATTTTAGAGTCGGTATGGAATAATGGGTTATTGCAGTTTAAATACATACAACCCCTATGGAAGACATGGCCTTAAGGGTAGACGAGGTATTGTTGATCGAAGCAACCACAAAACCGATTTTCATTATCTAAATCAATATATTATTGAAAAAAAAAATTGCACTTTGAAAAAAATTGCACTTTGAAAAAAATAACACTTTTAAGTTTTGCAAAAGTTCATTCTACAAATCATATACTTTGAAAACTTGCTTGACTTATTGTTGTTAATGAGAAATGTTGTTTCAACCCTCTTTACAACATAACTCAAAAAGCACAGAACCTACACAAGTATATCTGTGATATTTCAATTCTTCTACAGTGTGTAGAAGAATTAAAATATCACAGATCACGCTGTGAGATGATCAATGCAATTTTTGCCAAAGCTCACTACCATTCTCAAGATACTGTGAACTACCAAATCGCAACAGTTAAAAATAGTTGCTAACCTTAATCTCCCACAATACATACACCCCTAATGGAAGACATGACCTTAATCTCCCACACAGGGAGTGTAGATTTCAAACGGAGTAACCCATTCACCATTTGAAATTCAACCTCCCTGCACGGAAGATCAGGGTCATATGTTCCATTGAAGGTGTGTGGATTTCAAAAGGAATAGCCTAATGCACATTACCATAGTAAAATAAAACCATCTCTTGTGTTATCTAAAAAAACATAAGATGATTAATTGTTTGTAATTGTATGCTTCAACCCTGAATTCTTGTAGGCTATACATGTAACTATTCTAATATCTACGTTTAGAATAACATACGAATGAAGCCTTTATAATTATGAACAATTATACAATTATGTACATATAATCGTTCAAAATCGATTATTCTCAAAAATAACATTCGGTTTCAAGGTCACTTCGTATAAATCTACTCCCGTATTTTTAGGGAATTTTTTGTATGCTGTGACAAACAAGCCCAATTTTAATTTTTGGAAAACATATTTTCTAATATATTTCATAACCAATTATCAAAAATAACATAAAGTATCAAATTTATGATGAAACTTATAACCTATGCTCAAGATTTTTAATGCTTAGACTCAGTGGCGTAGCCAGTGGGGGGCCAGGGTGGCCGGTGCCTCCTCCCCCCGCTCGTCATGGCCGTCGGTTCAAGTAAGGACGTCGGTAGACGGAAGGTGTTGGTGAAAAAAAATGGGTTAACAATAGACTATTTTTAGCCAGTGTGACAGAAAAAAGGGGAGAATTGTAAAAAAATGATGAAAAATTGTGAATTATACATAAAAAGTTTGTGTTTTTATGTTAGTACCGCCTATTATCCTTTCTTCTTTTTTTTTTCTTTTTTTTTTTTGCTCTTCAAATCACAACTTCCGTCGGCAAAAAAGTTTCCGTCGGTACATTTACAAGTTGTGCCCCCTCGGTTCCGAAATCCTGGCTACGCCACTGCTTAGACTTACGCCAAGTCTTAGAATTGTGTAATTACAATTGTAAAATTGTAACATAGGCAAAATTGCATGTTTTCGGCCCATTTCCCATCAAATTGTAAAACTATTAAAATTTGAGTTTTATTGCCAGTTAAAATTAGGATAATATTTTTCTTATCCAAAATAAGTTTTTGGAATCATAAGTGGGGCTTAAACACCACAAATTTCCATGATACCCTGCCTTTGCAAGTTGTAAAATATCCGATCTTAACCGTGTCCCTGTATACATTTGTCAAAAGCTATAGACTTTGAGATACTGAACTTCGATATGTGAAAGTAATTGGAACTCTCGACAGTTTAAGTACTTTTTAACTTAAGGAGATTTGAAGGGTAACATGATCTAGCGGTGTTTGTGCTGAAAAATTGAGATAAATGAAGCTGACACACAAGAGGAATGATATGGATTCTATAAAGGAGGTGCCCATTATAATGTATATAATGGGTCTCATTTTCACCTCTTGTTAATGATACTTCTCGGTAGGGACAAAACGCCCAAAACTTTCGTTTTATTATTAGCCTCACCTCAAGAAAAATGCGACTATTGATTTCCTTGTCTCATTTCCTCAAGATCAATGCATTAATATTAAAAAAATATACACTGCAGTTTGTTACTAAAACTCAAAAACATATGGATCCTGTCATCCCACTCACCTATAACAATATGTTATGCCTTGAGCTGATGCAGGTTCCAACCAGGTTAAAAGTAACACTACCTGTAGCAACATTTGTAAGTTGCGCATGGTGGCGCAGGGTTAAAAGCTTTTACCGATAACTGCAAAATATCATCTAAACTTTATGCATTAAAATCCTAGCAGTGTTAACATGTTGCGCAGTTATGTTAGGGGTACTTGACCACAATTGGCTTGTAATATATAAGACGTAAGCAGCCCAATTAATTCACGGAGATATGCTATTTTAGGGAGATGGATGCCTTGGTGTGAATATACAAGATACGGCTACCACTTAATCTTCTATCTCCTTTTCACAAGATTCTTTTCATGGAAAATGAATACATTACTTGAAATATCACCGTTAGTTGAGTCAAAAACCTCAATTTGGTGACCACTCTCTGGCTAGTAAGGTTTGTCTTTGTGCATGATTATAGGTGCTCTGGTTCAAAACTTAAATTTTCAAAATGGTGGCGGCGGCCATTTTGGATTTTGGCCTCTAGCGAAAAATGCCGGGATTTTCGCGAGGGACATGGAGGCTATTTTATTTCTAAATGGTCCATAGAAGTCGAATCAATCGTCAAACCTTACTAGCCAGAGTGTGGTCACCAAATTGAGGTTTTTGACTTAACTACGTCACTTGATGTCAGGCACTTGTTCGGTAAAGAGCAAATACTTGTTTAATACTATTGTTACGCAATTTATACTAAACTACCTCTTTCCGAATGAGACACAATTGACCTCTGTAAGTGTTGTTAAAAGTGGTATTTTCGTGCACCAAAAATCACACGATTCCTTTTTACGATATTTTCAGAAATTGATACCAACAAATATCACAAATAAATCAAAAGGTTTTTAAAATTAAAATTTACCTTTGTTAAATGCAAAGTCGAGAAAGTAGGTCATATTAAAATAGATGATCGTGGAAAAATGTTACTTGATTGTCTTTGCTTTGGGATTGCTGTAGAAAGAAAGGATTTGTTAGTGCAACACATTTCAGGCAATTTTAAAAGAACATATTATTTGTTTGGATTGCTTGAATAAAAACAAACGAAATGCGCTACTGCGGCATAAACAAACAAGAAAGCGTACATGGACATGGGGAAATCTCTATTTTTATTACACTAAATACAAAGTGTTTCATACTATACATAACGTAACTATGATGGATATAGTAATGGAACCAGACCACATTTCCTCATAATTACATTTTACACATTTTTGACCAAAAATCACATTTTTTGACCAATGCTTAGAGTACTCGCTTCTTGTGCACGAGGTCCCTGGTTCACTTCCCGTCCGGGGGTAGCAACTTGAGGAAGTCACGCCTGAATATAATTGACAACATTTGTACATTAAATTCAGACTTCCGCTTTCCCCATTGTTCATTTAGAATTATAAATAAAGCATGCGAGTATTGCCCTTGTGTAAAGCTATAGGGCTGTGGCCGCGGGCACCTCATGAGTGGGGATGCAGGTAAAGCCATGTTGTAACATTTCCATTAAAATAGATTTGTATTTCTTTTCCACAAAATGTTTCCATCGTCAGAAATGTCCATTTTGAAGTTTGACCCGAAAAATTTAGACGGAAACACAGTCTTTGGCTTAGAGTCTTATAGTTTATTAAAATATAGATTTGTAGAAAAATTGAGGGCGGGCTTTTTAGAAAATAGAGAGATTGCGAAATTTACGTGAAACGTGATACGGGAACGCCAACGGCAAGCTACATTAGTCGAAAATTGCCCTCTAGAGGGTGAAATCTATTGTGAATTGGTCAATCGTGGAATTACCGTAAGACGATTACGTTGCGGTTGGTAGCAAAAAATGACGTTCCAAAATGACAAAAAAACGCATTACAAAATGCAGAAAAATGTTATGTTTGTCGTTTTATGAAGCTAATCAAAGTATGCAAATAGAACAAGTAGAGTCCGACATGTAATATAATCCATTTTGGGGGTTACAATTGGACCTAGTATAGACGCGAATTCGAACGGACAGATTGCCTAAAAATGCCGTCCAAAAATCAGCTTGCGAAGAGGCGTTTTAGGCAAGATCGTGACGTCTTACGCCATAGTGCGGTAGAATTGTCTGTTTTGGACGGGTGACAGCAGTTCGTGCAACGTCATTTTTCGCCATTGCTATTTCGTTGCATTAAACAGCTGTCAGCAAAGTGTTTTGCTTATGGATACTATTCAGCAAACACCAAAATGTTTTTAAAATGCTAAAATGCTAGAGTAAAATATCATTTGCCACTTAAGTTTGTACTTAAGTCTATTATGTTAGAATGTTTTACAGCAAGTTTTGAACAAAATGTTTTTTTGAATGTTATTCAAACCTTTTATATACCCTTGACCCTCACATACACTTTAACCCGACATTTCCCGTTTTCTGTAATATATTTGTGTTTGGTGGGTAGGCATGTTAAATTATCTATTTTCATTTTGCTTTAATAAGTAAACAGGGTACTATTTATATGATAATGGGGTTTGTTTCTTGTTGTTCGAATAATATACACCATGGCGACTTCCGAGGCATCCAACACCAGACTCTGTTTAGTTTATTTAGACAAATAGCATATACACGTTTGAACAATAGGCCTACTCATTTTCCAATGAGCCGCAAAACTCAAATATCGCTAATCTGGACTGAATGCTTAGAGCAATAGATACAGCCAGTCGTATTTGCATATCAATACCGAGGAAAGTGGGCTCGAAGAGAGAAGAAGAGAATCTATTCTCATCTTCTCTGGTTCGATGCACCCATAGGTGCTTCCTATATCTTTAGATATAGCGCCACCATGAGCTTATTGCAATTGTGTTTAGATATAGTCTCCGGTCAGACTCCTATCACGAGCATACTAGGAATGACGAGCGTTAGGACCGACACAAACTGGTTGTGTATGAGACTAGTTTGGATGTGAACGGCACTATGACGTTCTACCGCAAAATGTCGTAATACATAACCCGTATGGCGTTTACAGTGAACGCCTCTTCGCAATCTGTCTAATTATTGCAATATGGCTTCAACTAGTTGGCTATACCCTGGCTACTACCAGGGATTTTGAATATAGGGATGTGCGACTGAAATGAGTAAAGACTCAGGTGTGTGTATGCTAGGTCTAGAAAATAGGCGCCATATTGCATGAGGGTTACAGTTCAAAGGGGAAACGTTAAAGGTTTAGGTTTAGGCGTTCTAATTCACGAGTTGTAATACTGGTAGGTAAAAACATTCTGATATTGTTAAAATGTTCCCAATTACTAAATAAAGTATAGTACTTTACAAACTATTCTTTGATAAATCTATCCAGTATGATCAGTGGACTTCGGGTATATATATAAATGCGCATATATAAATGCGCACGTGACATCTACAAGTCGCCATACCGTGTTCAACGATGTAAGGTACCCGGATGTGCACAAATTCCACACGCAAAAGTATAGGCGAAAATGACAGGTTACAAGGAAAATTGGCTTTGCAAAATAGTGGCATTGATTGCAAAGGGCAAAATAATTTGACCCGAAACATAAACACTTTATTTGGATTTTCCATTACGGAAAAAAAAATTATGACGGAAAAGCTAGATATAGCTGATTTAAAAAGTTATAAATGGGCGTGGCAATTGGCCATATTGATGACGAAATGTGATTCTTACTGGCATTAAGGTCAGAACTGGGTAGCTGCCGATGATGTTATTTGATAATGTTTGCACGTAGGGAACTTAGGGGCTGTCATTTTCTTCGGAAGGAAGGGGTCATGGATTTATTTATTTGGGAGTCAAGATAAGTATTCCCCCGTAGTGCCGCCAATGAACATAACTCTGACCCTAATTTTAACTCTAATTATAACGTAAATTGAGGAAACTATAACTTTAGCCCTTTTCGGCATAATGACCCTCTCAAACTAATAGGCTAGATGTCCCCGCCCGACCTCCTCAACTCTATCTAACTTACTCATTCGCTCGCAAATGGACAAAAAAACAAATTCAAAATGTGTTTTTAAGCACCTTTTTGTGTCCCCCATGCTAAATCGGTAATCTGTACACCCTTTGTCACCCTTTGACGTACAATTTAGAGTATAAACACGTAGATGATTGTACATGATGCTGGAAGATGTTGAGGAAGACTCATATACTATACATCACGCTCATACGTTATATGACAATTTGACGTACAATCACGTATGTGATGCATGGTTTGAGGTTTATTCAGCTAGTAAGTTAGATCCGTCATACACATTATTGTCATGGTATTATATTGTAATTGTATACGTCAATTTTGTTCAGTTTGATTCATCCGGCTTATAAAGTTTTACTTTACACGGAAGGGGAAAGTTAGCAAAAAAAACCCAATTAATTTATGAGTGTAAAGGGGGGAGGGGTGGTTTGGGGGGAAGGGGGGGACAAATAATATTTATAAAATTATAAGTAAGGCAAGAAAGAGAGAAACCCTGTTCTACGGGCGAACGGACCTTTCAAGTAGGGTCGGTCGGTCGGTTGGTATTTAAAATTAAAATTTTTTTTAAATAAAAAAAAAAATCTGTAAATAAATTTCAATTTGAGAAAAAACAAAAAAAAAAATTGTCCTGAAATTTCCGAAATTTGGGGTCGGCATTCATTTGTACAGGAAATATTTGTTTCCCAATTTGTTCAAAATAGAACAGGGTTTTCGTTTTTCGTCGCATAAATAAATAAATAAATAAATAAATAAATAAATAAATAAATAAATAAATAAATAAATAAATAAATAAATAAATAAATAAATAAAAATAAATAAATAAACATTAGTTATGTTTGTACATGGGGGTGCTGTGCAATAATCATGATCCTTTGATATCCATGATTTATCCTTGCAAATTTATAGCATCGAACCTCCAGCCAATGTTCCTTGCCAGTGCTAGCCACGAAACAAGGTCACAACTGTAGCCACTCCTTCAATGATCGCCATTTCAGTGATTGACAGTGATGTAATGCAAATATGGCGCTGGCCATCTGGTCACGTGCGCATTTATAAAAGCGCATTTATATATACAACCGAAGTCTACTGATGATGGTGCTTTATGAGATATCTGATCATGCGCGTATTTGGGGGGGGGGGGCTTTGGGGCGCCAGCCCCCCGGGGTCAAAGTAGGGGCGGCCAAAACAAAGGGGCGGCGGAAGATGAAGGGGCGGCAAAAAGATGAGCTGCGGAAGAAGAAGGGGGCGGCAAAAATAGTTAGTAAAGAAGTAAGGGCGGAAAAATTTGAAAAATTATAAAAAACTGTGAAAAAATGTAGTATACATTGCTTTTAGGGCGCTAGCGAATATAATCCTTTTTTTTTTTTTGCTCTTCACTTTTTCAAACCACCGAAAAAAAAAATTGGGTCAACCTTTTCGGGCTGTTGAGGAAGGGGCGGCAAATTTAATTTTCTTCAGCCCCCCGGGGTAGGAGCGGCCACGGTACGCCACTGATATTCTACTCATCACATTTAAACATATTCCCGATTTGGCTAGCGGAACGATGTATGTCAATTATTCTTTGCGCATGGTCAAAGGTGCTCTCAGGCTAGCCACAGACTATTCGGTGGAAACCTTAACATTTTAAACGGGCTGAAAGCCTTATAGTTTCGTCTCCGCCAATGCACTATGGTCAATGAGCGTGTTTATAGTGAGACAATCTTTCCGTTATTTAGCTAAACTACCGCGTAGTCTAGATTTGCAATGATTAGTAAAACATAAACAAAAATAGACGGCGTGACAGTCCAGGTAAATACAGCATAATCTGGCTCACTATAAACACGCTCATTGAGACACAAACATTAAATTGGCACATTTTTCTTCAAAAATAATATACTAAATCTTAAATATATCCCAGGATCTATGCACATGTTATGTGAGTTTGTAATTCAATTTTTATCTTCTAGTTATATACATCTAATAGGCCTGACAATTATCAAGATGTATTGCAAAAAAAAAGTATTTTGGGTTTAAGGGATGAGTCTATAGGAATAACGACCAAACAAAGAAATTCTTGTTTAAGCCGTAATATTGTAGTCTTTCAACCCTTTCACAACTTCAGCTGTGTAACTTACAAAAATTCCCGCTAAAAAGTGGTTCTTTTAATTTTAGAAAATACATTAATAATCGCATTGGACTTTTCGTACTGATCGTACTATAAGTGACCACCAGCCTATAATGTTCTAACAGGAGGGTGAAAGTGCATATAGGAACAATGCCAAAAACTACGTCACGCTATTGTTCGACTTAAACTACATCATTCGCCATTTTGTAAATATTAACGCATGATCGTTGCTTTGAAGTTTCCACCGGATAGTCTGTGGATAGCGCAAGAGCATGCTTTGACCATGCGCAAAAAAATGAATATCATGAAGATGTTTAAGATTGATTCTTAGATGTTTCAAAAATTACCGTCATATCTGATATTGCATAGATTCATCAAAGAATGGTTTGAAGTACTAACCTTATTTAGTAATTTTAAAAAATCGGGAGAATTTTACAAAATCAATGTTTTTACCTGTCGGTATTACAACTCGTGAAACACATTAGTGATGTGCCTGGGTGACCTAATCTACTAACCTTTAACGTTTCCTCTATGAACTCTAACCCTCCTGCAATATGGCGCCTATTGTCTAGAGTTAAACTACATCTTTCGGTGTGTTACGTAATACTACGATGCCTATCCCATTATATCGATCCCTGGTTCTAATCACACTATAGACTGGGATTACATGTGACGTCATTGCCAGGCAATTGGTCTCTATTGTTCCTTGTCCGGAAATATGCCCACGCAGTCAGGGACCGTGCTTTTAAAACTCCCGCCAGATCACAATAAGGCCATTGAACTGCGTAGTAGCCATACGTACTCATTGAAGTATAACGGTAGCACGTTACCTTACCGACTCATTATTAATGTGTGGAAAGGGGTCAGGGACGGCATTCTGATCATTCTAATCCTTTCTTTTGAGGTCAATAGATAAAAGAAAGGCCTTGAACACAGGTGCCGAGTTGTAGATAATATTTAACATCAAAGCTGATGGCATAAGAAATTTCGAGGAGGCAGCGCTTATTATTTCTTGTAAACACAATCTAATGTGGTACTCACTACATGTAGAAGGCCGGGCGGGTCTGCAAATTAGTGCATGAAGCTAGTAGTAGTAAAGATATAGCTTTATGTTCAGTTTAATCAATTAAAATACTATGGCTGGATATCAAAAAAATCGCGAGGCATTAAGTATTAATTTTTATATTATTATGACAAAATCCAGTCCCTTCTCAATTGAATAGGCTCCGAGATTAGACTTTCTTTTCCAAAAATAAATTATATGGCCTAGAGGACATGATATAGGCCTAATCTAAACCCATATTCGGTATCCAGAAACCTTCACAGTCTGAGCGGCGCTTGCACTCGCATCGCATTAAACTAGACAAAGTTCGCTAAACTGAGGCCTGCTTCAATTGCCAACCTTTATCGAGGGGCGAGTTTGAGGTTTCATAGTCATCTATTACCTATACCATTTTTCACCCCGATGTGGCAGTGATGTCAACGCGTTGTGAACAGCTGTTTCGCTCGCGCATCTATGCGGTGTCTTTAAGCGCGTGCGTATGTACACCAGCGCCATCGAACTCCAGCGAGTGATGCTGCGCCTAATAAAATTCGTTTCATATCTCTTTCCCGCCATGAGTGTCGCAAAATACATCATCTCCCCGGGGGAGTACAGAGTTATGTTCATTGCATTCTGGAAAACGGACATTTCGGCTGGTGCCTTCATCACAAAAAAGGAATCCCCGATCATCACGATAATGGCGCGCGATCACGAACACCCGGCAAGCGGCAGAGCGTTTCAACCAATGACAAGTCTTGATTGTGTCCGTTTGTCTGCAATGCGCGTGCGCCACGCCGCTCATTGCAACCGGCATGGTAGTATGAAACCAGCACAGAGGAGTAAGATATCTTACTCCTCTGTGGAAACCAGCTTTATACTGACGTGACCCCGGATGTGACGTCACTGTCACATCAGGGTGAAATAAATCTCGGTACCAGCCGGTTTGTGCTCCTCCGTCACCGTTAGTGACGGAGGAGCACAAACCGGCTGGTACCAAGACTAGGTGAAATGGTATTGAACAACGCAAACCAGCCAAATTTGTCATAAGTTTGAATAGCCATTAGAACAACCGTGAATATAGTGTCAGAAAGTCTTACACATCTTAGTATTAGTGTGATACTGAATGCAGCGCCATATTTGGAATATATTCGTACACGGTGTGGGCAAATAGTTGCTCAAATGTAGGCTAAGTAGGCCTAAATCATGAAAATCGCTTAATCGGAATAATACTAACCAGTAACGGACACTGAGACAGCACTACGTTTGAAGTTTGAGGTAGTAAAGCTTTTCCTTGTTATAAAAAACAAGGAAAAGGCAGTCATTTTTATCACAACGCGATATTTTAAAAAAGTACATTTTGAGAGGGCCTACGCTGGTTCTTTTGATTCTAGTGTAAAATCTGTTCATCACATGTAGTCCGATTTGGTATCTATGGTCTCATCAAAGTCTTGAGAACTCTTTTGGATGTTATGTTGGTTAACAAAAACGATACTGTTAAAAATAGCGGTATTTATGCAAGCGACGTATCTATTGTGTAAAATGCATTGAAAATTGTCGGCTAAAGAGGGCATAAATTAAAATCGCGAAGAGTAATAGCAACAATAACTATCTACATTCCAAGCGGAAACGCTTTTCAAAAACATACCACCTTTTTCGGGCAATCGCTGAAACCGAAATATGAAATTCCAGGCCATCTGTAAAAAGTGCGTGAGCAGAAATGACCATGAACTTGGGTCACCGAAACAAGTGTTTATATTGGTGTCAGGCCTATCATAGTGATACAACAATTAGCCCCCAATAATGGCTTTCATTTGAACCGTTATTTGTTAAACTGCGATTTTTACTTTTTGAGAAATCAATGAATGTATCAAAAAACTTTTCGAAAGTCGATTTAAAATGGCATAACCCGTTAATGCTTTGAAATCGTATGTTTTCTCTCATTAAATTCATCCGCACAGCATTTGATCTACCCATTTTATAAATTTCATCTTCGAGGGCGCACTGCCATGTGAAAAGTCTCGGGTTAATCCATGTGGAGTTTTGGTCATTTGGCATCTACATCATCCTATCTAGTTTCATCTGGTATGGTTGTGGTTTAACTGAGAGAGTTCTAAACATTAGCCATTTGCCATTAAATAATAATTTGTGGTACTTAAGGGATCGGATAGCATCAATCGGATAACGTTTACACAGTATTTTTGTGCGACATTAGATCACATCAGTCATATCAAATTGCATTCTGAATACGGGGAATGTCCTTCTGGTATCAAATAATATAGATTTTTTTGAAATTCGCGATATACGAGGGTCATTCAAAAAGTTCTACCTGTTGGGTCATAACTTTTGTTTTGTTAAAGGTAGCTACTTAAGAATTCGTTTACATATCGTTAGTAATATCACCTACAGGTGGTGAAAAAAACATGTTAAGACCATTTTCAGATTTTTATTGGTGACCTGAAAAACACAGTAAGATATGGTTCACCGGAAACGGTCAAAATATGTACAATATTTACAAAGGCGTCTCAAGTACAGTGTGTTGAAGATCCCATAATTATTGCACTTGGTCATGTTATACAGTAAAAACTGTATAAAACACAAGAATGATCATAAAATTATATGTACTGGTTAAAAGGTTGCAACAAACTGAAAATAATGGACATTAATATGCACAAAACTAAGAGAACAAATAGCCAGTGTAATTAAATTCGTATAAATGACCACAAACACAGTTTATGAAGATATTGACTTTAATAAAAACATGGTGTAAAATGGTGGCATTATGTCGCTTTCTTTGGAATAAAATACCACAATAGATGACAAAGGGAATTAAATTTACATTTTTGACTGAAAATGTGTTATAGTAGCTTTAACTTTTGTATTTTATCTAAAAGCGCAGCTAGAAAAGTCACGCTGTACGGATGGACACTATGCTGATTATCATTACCTGAGATATTACAAGATATCCCTCCAAAAATTAGAATTCTGGGTAATTTCTGTCCATCAAAATTTTACTTTTTCAGTCACAGATGATGTTTTGGACTGTGAGGTGTATATTCGTTCAAAATTTATATTATTACTAATATGATTTTTTTGTATAAAGAGGGAAGTTTGTACATTGGCTGCACGAATGTTTTCAAATGCAATATCCAAAGATGCGTCACCGTTTCCGGTGTACCATATCTTACTGTGTTTTTCAGGTCATCTACAAAAATCTGAATATGGTTTTGACATGATTTTTTCACCACCTGTATGTGACATTATGCACTATATGTATATAAATTTTCAAGTAGCTACCTTTAACAGAACTAAAGTTATGACCTAAACAGTTAGAACTTTTTGAATGACCCTCGTATATAATACAAAGTGACGATTCTCATATCAACATGAAAAACAATTACAAATGGAGCAAGGTTCAATATGCCTCATTAAAACCTATACTCCTAGTATTACTAGGTCACATTTAGTGCCTTGACATATTCTGTTGCATGAAAATGACCTTGTACGGGTCCCAAAAATTACCATTTTATGAAATAAGGATTCTAATTGAAAGGGATATGTGCATTATTTTAGTTATTTCAATATATTCTGTTCCGTCACGAAGCAACTGGATTGGATTCGATCCAATGGAGGCCAATGATCGTCAAATGGGGGAAGCCTGATCATCAATACGCGGTTCAAAATGCTGCCACATTCGACCCATATGATTGCATAAATTGTAATAAAATTCAAAATAACATGCTTTTAATAACCGCATTGATCACAGCCATGTTTCTATCAGGGCGAGAATACTTATTCTTTATAATCAATTTGTACTGTTTTTAGCATCCGTTAGACACGTCAAAACAAGGTCAGGGAGATATCGATATAGCATTGTTGGTATCAAAGTACTTTTCTGGGTTGTCCCTCGACATTGCTACGTAAATGAAAGGGAAAAGCCCATAACAATTTCTATTGAATATAGAAAATTAAGACTTAATGATTCTGAAATATAACATAAACTACATGTATATGTTTACTCTATACTATTTCAATATTAATATTCTTGTAATTATTTTGGCGCCGTATTATGCAAACGTAAGTTAGCGCTTTCCGTCTTTCATTATTATTATGCTTTGAAATTAATTAAGATGTGATGGCAATCAGTGTTTCTATTGAGCAAGTAAAAGTATGATATTTTGTCACCTTCTGATGACAACATACCTTTAAAGGCACACTCACATTGGTACATGTGGACTTACACAATTTTTCAAAATGTTCTCAGTGATTATTTGAATGTTTATAATATTTACACATGGTTAGTTTCTTGGTCGGGAACGTTTTTGTGTGTTTACCAGATTTTAAGACATGTTTAGGAGTGAACAAACACATCGGCCTCATATTAGTGGGACCGGCCTCACTCTGTCCACACTATAATCTGAGTGAGGCCAACTGAGGCCAACTCCAAGTCGGCCCCACTACCTGCGTCCGGTCGAACTCACTTATAGTGTTCACTCATGTTGGGATCTGTAGCCAGACCCTGTCACTGATTTGGATATGAGCCAAAAGTCTTATTGTGTAAGTAGTATATATAGCCCAGGGAAACACAAATCCTTGTGTCTATTTTATAGAGTGAATATTCAAATTAAATAATTTTAGGTGGATGAAATCACTACGACCAAGCAGTTGTCAAAATACTAGGACCTCCAGGGTGATGCCAACCTGGGAATTGATGTGGCCAGGGGAAATGTAGAGTAAGGCCAGAGTGAGACCGACCCCACCTTAGTGAGGCTGACTTATACTCTCACGTCTTAGTTTCTTGTCCCTGAGGAAAAGACTAGTTTCTTGTCCCTGAGGACAAGACACTCCACAACATTATACGCTAGTATAGTTAAATAATGATATTACAATTATATTACGTGTTATGTTTATCAATTAGTCAGTTCTTTCAACGGTTGATGATAGAATCCCCGCATATCCCTTTAATATCATTCTCATGTAGATTTATCTGGTTATTTTTTCAATGACTGTGTATCATCATTTATCTCCACTAAGAGTGTATAACTAGAAAATAGGTTGAATAAATTACACTTCTCTCGAAAATAACAAAAAGGTACTTCATTACCCGGATCGTGGTTACGTTGTCTCTGATAAAATGTATCATTTCATGAGACTAAACTTATATCAAAATCATTCTTGATTTGCACATTTTTCTTTGATGGCCAACATCCGGGTTTACTGTCTGTATTATAGTCCCATCCAGGAAGTGCATTTCATGATAAGAGACTCCTCAATTTATCAAACCACAATGAATTTGTTTCCAAAGACCGTCTCCTAGGAAATTATTTTTCTCTTACATTGTTCTTCAGATATCAATATGTCTTATACTGCTTTTATCGTAAACCAGGCAGAAGGAGGGTTCTTTCGTAAAATAAGATGATGGTTAGGCTGATATAGATTATTAAATATACTAAAGTAATGAAACATTTTAGTACAAGTTCCGAAACATATCGTCTTTTATATTACTGACACTATAGTATATTTATATTTCTAGATTGAAACGTACATTATTGCGTTCTTATTAAGGGATCTGGAATGAGCGTTTTGAACGTTTCGACAGTATTTTTTGTGGGACATGAGAGCACATCAGACATATCGAATTGCATTTTGAATACGAAGAATGTCTTTCTGATATCAAATAATTTTCATTTTTTGAAATTCACTATATAATACAAATTTTATGAAAAATTATTAAAATGTGGTATTTTTCACATTTTACATATAATAGTCCTCGAAGTAAATTTTATAAATCTAATGATATATTCTTAAAGTGTATGTAGCTGGGAGGAAAAAATTTTGACCTTTCATATTGAAGATATGGATTTTTTTTCCCAAAAGACCTAATTTAAAAAAATTAGGTCTTTTGGGGAAAAAATCCATATCTTCAATGCGAAAGGTCAACATTTTCAATTGATCGTCGGCTTTTCATCCCACCTACATACACTTTAAATATAAATCACCAGATTTATAAAGTTTACTTCGAGTACTGTTAAATATCAAAAATATCAAATTTTTAATCATTTGCCATAAAATGTGTATTACATTGCGAATTTCAAAAATCAAAATTATTTGATATCAGAAGGACATTCTTCGTATTCAGAACGCAATTCGATATGTCTGATGTGCTCTAATGTCCCACAATAAATACTGTTCAAACGTTCATACCCCATCCCTTAACAATCGATAATAGCGTGAATTATAGACTGGTTTTACATAAAAATCTTTTATGCGTATTACATAATATCCTAAGGCCCGGTTTACAGGTTTTTGATGCAACAAGCATTTCTTATTCAATATATTTACATTCTATTTCCAGCCATGGTAATTATTTAATCCATTTATTATTTTTTTTTATGTTGAGCATATCTAGGCATCAACAGCTGAAATCTAGGAGATAAGGCTGACGAATCTTCGGCCCGGCAAAAGTGACCTGTTGAACGAAGGGGATCGCCGTAGATAGCTGTCGGGGCAATTTTTACAGGACAGTCAAGTGTAGCCAACAATCGGGCTTGTTACCCTGATCGGAACCGACTGTAACGAGGTCTTTTTTTATCATGGGTCATCTACCCCGCCTTTACCAGATGAGCCACGGGGAGAGCGTATAAGATTTTTTTGGTCCTGCGGGAATTGAACCCGGAACCTCTTGTACCAAAGGCAAAGACCTTAACCAGTGTGCCACGCTGCTCCCCACAAATAATTAATTAAATAAATTCATTCATTAATTAAATAAATTCATTCATTAATTAATTTATTTATTCATCAATTCATTCATTCATTCATTCATTCATTCATTCATTCATTCATTCATTCATTCATTCATTCATTCATTTATTCATTCATTCATTCATTTATTTATTAGTTCGTTAGTTCGTTCATTCGTTCGTTCGTTCTTTCATTTATTCATTCATTCATTTATTTCATTCATTCATTCATTCATTCATTTATTTATTAGTTCGTTAGTTCGTTCATTTATATATTTATTTATTTATTCGTTCATTCATTCAGTTATTTATTCATTCAGTTATTTATTATTTATTTATTTATTTATTTATTTATTTATTCATCCGTTCATTCATTCATTCATTCATTGTTTATGAGCAAATTTCTATCACATCAAAATGACTGAATTAAAAGATATTTTACAACGTTAAAACATATAAAAACATTGACACGACAATCATTTAAGTTACATCAATTAAACACTCAAATGCCTTACTGAAACCTGTTACCACCAGAGTGCTGATATTTCTAGGTAGGTTTATGTGCGTGTGTTTGTTGAGTATCAATTTGAGAAATGTAGTCGATATTCCCTAGATCGCGTCGATCTACATGCCTACATCTTCCATAAGCCATTTATTCATAAATCTTTGCGAAATGGTATGCCCACGAAATGTTTAAGTTAACTCCTAAAGAATGTTTGCTGACATAAAATCGATCAAATATTTCCCCACTATATTAATTGAAGACCGAATTAAAAAGACTAGTATGCGTCTGACATCAGTGCAAAGGCGCGGCGTGATTGGTTGCTGACCTAACGACATTTTTGGTCTGGTTGACAGGACGTCATACGCAAACCAGTTTTTTTTTTATTTCGTCTTCAAGGTGCTGAATGAATTTTAAAAAAAACGAATAACGAATACTTGTTGCATTCGACGTCGAATACATGAAGTATGAATCAGCCCTAACAAAGATGGAAATATAGTTCATCACAAATGAACTTTGTGCTACTTTGTAGACGTGATTATCAATGCATAACATGTAAAGTCAGACATACTCCAAATGTCAGCGTTATTAAGTAAAAATGATCAATCTTTAAAGACAAAAATCCTTGTCATACTGACTTTTGGTTTCACGATTTACTGACTTGGTGAGGTGTACAAACTTGGTGAGTTGCACAGGATTTATGGAACCCCTATTTGATTCTAAATATCACGTTCTAAATATCGCTTATAATATGTTTGTAAGAGCTGGGCCACAACCCCCCGTAAGTTTCTTCGACAATCATACCCACGGTGTGGTTGTAATTAATGTTTTTTCGCTAAAATGAGCGTAAAGGATGGTCTCGCGATTAGCTAAAGTCTTTTGGCGGTAAATAATATCGTTTTAGCCGTGGCGGGAAAAACGCCAAATTAGCATACTAGTAAGTCGTTTGAACGCTTATTTTAGCGATTTAGTGAACCGAGCAAATGCTGTTAAGGTTAAAGACCACTAATAGGCTTGGGCGATACATTGAATTACGATGAGGAACTATTTGTTTTCATGGCATTCGAAAAGACTGCATTAAAATCGCTGAAATTGATCAAGTTATATAGCCAAAAAGTACTTTTTAGAGTTTGATGCTTCAAAATGGTACATTTTCTCTCATTATATGACATTTTTGATGTAATAGTACCAACATTCATACGCACGGCTTCGGTTTTTAGTAAATAGTCCCCCTATCATATTGTAACTTTCAGCTTCGAGGGCGCACTGTCATTTTAAGGTGTTTACGGTTCAGTGCGTTAAAACAAGAAAAGTCTCAGGTCAACCTATGTTGAATTTTTGATCATTTGGCATCTAAATCATATAGTTTCACCTGATATTGGTGGCATTGAACTGTGAGAGTTCTGAATATGAGAAAATTCCACCCGAAATTAGGCATTTTCCCATTGAAACCCGTGTAATACATAATTAGTGGTATTTAACCTATAGAAACACTGAAACACTGAATTCTATGGATCTGATATTCGTCATGGAGACTTTTCTAGCTATTTTTTGCTTACATTTCTCAATATTTAACTGTATTTGCCCTGGCAAGAAAACGTGCATCTTCTTCGACTATAAGGTATGTTTTTAGAACCCGTTGAGGTAGTAACGGGTTGAGGGGGGGGGACTTGTGGCATTAGTATTGGGTTTACGGCTGGTTTCTGTGATTTCAGGGCTTCTAAATTCAACAACCTTCGCTTGCCTGCGTATACATATAGAAAGCTTAATGATTATGAAAAATCAATGTTGATATGCCACTTTGTTAATTAGACCCACATGCACATTTTGTTGGTGATTTCCTTGCCCTAAATAACGTACATAGGCCTATACGTGTAAATACAGTATAGGCCTAGGCTAGGCATTTTGCTTAAGCTTTAAGGCGCATGTAAGGCCTATAGTCACGTGTAAAATAAAACCTAGTCTTTGTGTACACGTTGTCTATGGGCCTCTACAGCATCCTGTGTGGCCTCACTCTATCCTAACTCAAGCCGGAACCCTAACTTGATCTATAACTCTATTTTAAACCCATATCTAATCCTCGGACCTAGCCGTATCTCTATCCCTATCCATGAGCATAGCCCTATAAAAACCCTATTCCTAATGCGAACCTGACCCTAATCAACAATTCTAACACTAAACAGCAAGCCTAAATCGGAACACTAACCCTAAATCAATCTTAATCTGATCTGATCGTGCTAGGACAGGCTACAGTTACGAATCTCCAGATATAGTCCCAGGTTGAAGCAAAAACAGCGAAACAGTCGTCATAAAAGATCATACAGGGTGTCCGAAAATCATTGATATTTTACTTGTCATACTGTTTTCCAGAAATTTTCTTATTAAAACATGTATTGCAAATGTCAATGCTTACATTCATTGCATTTTACCCGAGATTGGAGCACCTTTGTGCTTATATAGGTTAAAGACCACTAATAGGCTTGGGCGATACATTGAATTACGATGAGGAACTATTTGTTTTCATGGCATTCGAAAAGACTGCATTAAAATCGCTGAAATTGATCAAGTTATATAGCCAAAAAAGTACTTTTTAGAGTTTGATGCTTCAAAATGGTACATTTTCTCTCATTATATGACATTTTGATGTAATAGTACCAAAATTCATACGCACGGCTTCGGTTTTTAGTAATAGTCCCCCTATCATATTGTAACTTTCAGCTTCGAGGGCGCACTGTCATTTTAAGGTGTTTACGGTTCAGTGCGTTAAAACAAGAAAAGTCTCAGGTCAACCTATGTTGAATTTTTGATCATTTGGCATCTAAATCATATAGTTTCACCTGATATTGGTGGCATTGAACTGTGAGAGTTCTGAATATGAGAAAATTCCACCCGAAATTAGGCATTTTCCCATTGAAACCCGTGTAATACATAATTAGTGGTATTTAACCTTAAGGGTCGTGCCCCCTTGAGGGTTAAGATTCGTTTGTCTTTTGTCACGCTCCAGAATACAGACATGTGTACTTCTGAAACAAATAAATACCAAAACAAATAAACAAATGTATTTGTACATTTAGCTTGATTTTAGTTGACAATTACTTATGATGCAGTTGTTTTTCATATCATTATATTGTTGCTGGGTTGATTTCATTATTGTTAATATTAAGAACATCTATTTTTGGCAAGATACAATTTACATAATTCTTTATACTCCTGAGAGTTTACCATATCGTGATGAAAATCATATGATATACACAATTCGTGTTAAATTTAATCTTTTGTCTATAAAAGGTTTGCAAGTCTGGTTTTAAACATTTTACGTTGGATCAGGTTTTTGACGGGTATACGTGTCATTGCATATAACACATCTTTGCACTTCAAATATGTCGAAATGACGAGTTATGTTCATGTTCATTATTCTCATTAATATCACGAATCCTGATGGCGAAACAATGCTATCGCTATAATTGATAATAATGTTGCAAACATCCTACAGCAATGGACACCATGATCTCAGAGATTGAAAAATAAAGTCATAATGTTTGGGGAATATATCATGACTTTAATGAGGGTGAACGGCCTCTATTAAATGTTGGCCGGAATCGATTTAGCTAGAAAGTGAATTTGAATTTTATATTCAATTTACTAATGATAAAATAAAATCTTGGTTTAAGTCGAGTTGTCCTTGACGGTGTGTTGATCTGACGATTTGGAGTTTTTTCATTTGGAAAGCGAAATACATGTGGAAGAACGATTTTATTACACGAAGAGAAATGATTTATGGCGAAGAATTCCTCAGACTTGCTGACCTTGTCATGTTAGGGAAGGTCCCACGTATTTCTGACAGGGCATGCCTCCCACTTTTTAACAGCACTAGCCATATTTTGTCATTTTAGACCCCTAGACATGCATATTATAAACTGTTGGTTTGAACAAAGTCCCTAGAATGTGGTATAAACATATTGGAGATTACCTCAATGGGATCATATGCTTCGTGTCGTGCGCATACCTAGATGGCCCATGATGGTGTCCCAACTCCCGCGTGCTGACTGCAGCTTATTAGTTTTCAATTTGTGTCGTAGTGAAATAAACGCTTTAAACACAGGAAAGTTTTGCACCAGCTTTTAACTACAAACCTGTATGTTTTAAAACAAATCTAAATATTCTGCATGCGAAAGCAATTAGACATTTTGGTATAGATCAATATTTCTTTAATTAACATTGAAAACATATTTGTTGAACTGAAGTGTACTGCATCTGTATTTATTGTTGTATATTGTTTAATACCACACGTAGAGGATTGATAATGTTTAAAGGCTCCTAAAATGGGAAAATTGTCGATCTATTAACCAGAGCATGAAAAGGAACAAGTCACATTTTCTAATAAAGTGTCGCTACTGCTGTGATGACTTTAACTGTATAGACCGGTTAGACGTTGACTTGGCAAAGTTGAAGCCCATTGAAATACATGTAGCTAATTTCTCTACTAGTAGAGACATTACAGATTCATGTAAAATATCTCATTATTTTTATTATTATTATTATTATTATTATTATTATTATTATTATTATTATTATTATTATTATCGTTATTATTATTATTATTATTATTATTATTATTATTATTATTATTATTATTATTATTATTATTATTATTATTATACTCTCAATTTCACTCATTGAGTGCACATAAGTAAACTGTATAATTATCTACACTTCCAGTCGATGGTGTGACACCATTGCAAACTTGTAAAACTCAAATGGCTGTGCTTGTTTTTATTCTGAAAATATCAAAACAATTTAGTATAATGAATTCACTCTTTTCCAAAGCAATCTTTAAAAAATGGTACACTAAGGTCCAACTGATACACAAATGATATTTCTTCTGTTATTATTATGAATCAAAATGCCTCTAAATATAATTCTGCAAAATTGAGTAGGTGATAATATTTTCTTCTAAAGGTACCAAATATACGTGTTTCCTCAGAAAGCGACATTTATTGTTGAATCTAGGCCAAAAAGGGACAAATGTGGTTACTATTGGCGTTTAAGACACTCACTGCAAGGTTACATAGAGGTAACATGGTGGTTAAAATTGATCACGTATTTCCGTCTCATGTTTGTTGCTGTTATGTAATGACACACTGGAAAGAGATTTTTGGTACATGCAACTGTCAAAAACCTTTCCGTAGATGTGTAGATGAACGAGGTATTTACGAAATCAAAGAATTACTTTTGTCAAGAATATTAGAATAAGCTTATTATTAACGTATCGAGAATGCATGTGAAATCGGTAAACCAGCTGCATGATTAAAACTTGAATGCTCTGCATTGTTACATTATATTTACACCAAACTTTGCTGGAGCTTCCAGCTAAGTCCTCTCGAACAAAACCATTTTCTGGATTTTATACAATACGGAAACATCTGACAGTTATTAATCATTAATTATTGATTTGGTAGCCGGAGGGTAATTTTTAAAGTTCTACTTGTTGTCATGGTAACGTGAAAAAGTGTATAGAAAATTATTATATAAATTATTTTGCCATAAACTCATCAGACTCTGATTAAATGGGGACGGAACTAGTGGCGACTTTTTAATTTGGCTGTGTTTATATCGGATATATACAATTTGATGAATGTTTGAAAATTTTCCAAATTGCAACGAAATAATTCAATCCTAAGCAAACACTTGGCATATTAATACTAATTTGTGTGAAATCATCATTAAAATTTAAACATGAACAGATTTCTTTAACAAACTGAATGTGACCAAGTCAAAGATGTTGTGATTCTCTCGCCAATTTGTTGAATGCACCCAACATCAGCCTGACGAGAGTTAAGCATAATGTCTTATATAACCTTCTATCATAAAATTTCTTATAAAATCAATGGCCTAGTTCTATATTAAATCTATTCACGTCCTTTATCTTTTATTCGTGATCGTCTGCATCATGCATCCCTTGAGCGAATTAATTTCTTCGAATATCTGCTAGAATTTGTCGGAAGAAAACTATATACTTCCAAACACAAACACACAAAAACCATCTATCCTGTTTGAAGCCCTTAGGATCAGAACTGCAAGGCTTTTTATTCTTATCATGTTTTATATCCACGGTTCGTAATAGTCTGACTAAAGGAAATTTCTTAACTATACGAGCGGTATTGTTTGCCTTCTAGAGAGTAGTGAGTTCTTAATGAGAAAAAC